>NC_079512.1:17813226-17877897 GCF_000801105.2 Raphanus sativus | reverse complement strand
CCACTTTTCGTTTGGATTTAAACAAAAAAAGTTATATAAAGAACCTCCCAAAAAGATTAAAAAAAAATTCTTAAACACATGGTTAGGTTTAAATTGATGTATAATGAACAATTTAGTGCTAAACGGAAAGGTACAGAAGACAGCAAATAAGCCATGCCATTGGAGGTCAGTATGGATTTGATCCGGAAGGATATTTCACTATGCAGTTAGGCGTCCCAGCCCCGACCATCACAAGTTGAAACTGACTCCAGAACCGACCAACTCCATAAGCTATAGAAGGTGGTACCTGTGGATCCAAAAGGTCAAAAACAAAAGCATTCATTGAAACATGTACAAGAAGTCTCTTGAAATGTAGCAACAAATTTTTATTTGATTTTGTGTATGTAGCGCCAATTTATACTCTATATTCCAGCTACATATCTCGTAGAAGGTATGCTAAGCAAGCGTCCAAGAGGCAGGAATCACGAGACTCCACAGAACAAAGCAGCGACCAAAGGGTGACTGAAAAGACTTCGAAACAACAATGCACCAGTACATGCTAGTGCTCGAGACCCTAGGGACATCGATTTACAACACGAATACAAGAGACACACCTTGAAGCTCGCCGAGGTAAGCTGACAATTTGTTGAACTTCTCTCTCTGGCTTTACCTCTCTCACTCTTCTCACGGCCAACTCTCTCTCTCTCTCTCTTTGTTTTCACTCACTCACTCACTCTTTGTTTTCACTTAGGTTTCATCATCACACAATCACAGAGTCTCTCTCTTTACTCTCTCACACGTTCTCTTTTTGTTCTTGTAGAGAGAGGAGAGATTATCTTTGATTGTATACATTGTTACTTTCTCCAACTATTTTTCTTATTAGACTTGGATACCCTTTTACAAGAACAACACATACATACTTGGTAGTTTTCACTACCTACTACACACATTTAATTTGCACAACTTCTTCTAGTCTATCTTCCTAAGACACTAGACTATTCTTACAAGCAATGCTTATCCTAGACATTAACAACTCTAAACAACTATTTCCCAACAACTTAACTTGGTTAGCTTTTAACTAACACAAATTCTTGTTCTTCTTCTTATTGTTCAACTTGTGGTTACACAAACAAACTTTTTCGTTGACTTCTTGTTGTCCATGTTATCCACGTTAGTTGTCTCTTCTTCTTCCTCCGTTTCTTGCTCCAAGTTTATTATTTTATTCTTCTTCTTTGTAGTTTTTTCTCAGCTACTCTTATTTGATCTTCATCTTCATTCTTCATCTGTAGTATTTAATCAAATGTTCAATCTCAAGACTTGGTATCAGCCCCGTGTTGTTCAAATGTCAACAAAATTAGACCGGAACGAATAGGAGAAGCTCTGACAACAATCATGAGGGAAGCAAACACTAGAGCGCGTCGGCAAGGCTCACTAGAATGAGATAGGAGGCAGTGACGCTCGCCGTCATCGCCCAACAATCATAGCGTTTTCATTAACAATAATATTTTAGTAAAGTTCTGTTTCACTTTTAATTAAGGTTTTTTTTTAATTTTGTATATACGTTGACAAGTTTCCAGACATGCTCAATCTTCAACGAACTATTTTTTTACTTTCTTGTGCATTGCGCAAGGCAAAACTTATAAGCAACAACATATCGAGTTTAATTGAATAAGATATATGTATATAGGAAAGATTTGAATGCAACCAAAAGAGAATAAACAAGAGACATGAACTGTAGTGGCAACTACATTACATCCCATAGCAAATGAAGAAAATAATAACAATTCTCTCTAGCTTACAGCAGCATAAGACTCTACGTAACCCATGAAATAATTTGACCCAAATTCCCATTGTCTCTTCGCGTCAACTTCAAAGTTCATCTTCTTAACAAAAGATCCCTTGAGATTGTGGTGGATAACATTAACCTCACCTCTGGAATGGATAGGCTCAAAAACAATGTCACCCATATGATTAATAACACCTTTTATAGGTAAATGAAGCTGGGGAACATTATCAAAAGACTTCCCCCTGTAAGCCTGTTTTCCTTCTTGGAAAAAGAACAAATCAACTGAAGGCGCTGAGTAAGAAGGTCGAATGGCCATTGCTACTTTGCCATGGTAGTTTATCAAAGTTTTAGAACCGTTGTCAAGAAAAAACAAAGTATCCATTTTCTCAGATAATCTAGCATAGATATCAAACTTCTCAGAGTTGAGATCGAATCTCATCAGACACATTCCCTTGTCCACGCTGGCAATATAGTACAGAAACCCATCAATACACAGACCGTCAGACCAAGTTGTGTGAGGAATGTCACAATCTATAAATCTCCATCTTTTAGGCTCAGCTCCCAATGTGAATACATCAAAGTAATTCTTTCTGGTGTCTCCTTCAATATACGGGGTGAGTCACAATACTTTGTACTGATTACTGACGGGATCATATCCGAAAAAGCGCTCGGCTGGCCTTGCAATACTAGCAGCAGATGTTCTTCTGTCGACAAGCTCTGGTAAATTTACGGTGTTTCCGGTGCATGGGTTACATATGATGTCTCCAATGTTCAGCAGACCATTAACGTAATAAGTAGGGTTCGAGTCTATATCACGGTATGGAAGATTTATTCTGGATAGAAAAGTGGTCGGTATGGATGTTGATGACGACGACAGCGAAGAAGAAGAAGAGAAGAAGCTGCACTTTCTGATTCGGTTTTCGTAATCTGTATCGTGTAAAGCGAGTAGGAAACGGGAAGGATGAGTCAAGGATCGTGATCTGATGAAACTCTTGCTGCAGATGATTTCTTGCCATGATTTAGATACGGCCATAAACCTAGCTAGGGATTTTGAAGGCAGAAGGCTAAGAACCTCGATCTGCAGATCCAAAGGAACAACTTCCTCGTTGCAAAAATGGAGACTCGTGGTCGGAAACCCTAGTTCTCTCTCTACATCTTCTTTACTCTTTGATATTTTTTTTATAGAGACGCAGCAGGACCGCATCATCGTTAATAGGCTTCGCACTTCCATTCCGTTTGGTTTGGATAACTCAGGTTTCTATCAAATAATAGGTACTCTATTTTTAAAATTTATTGTTTAAGATTTTTCATATTTTGTAAATTTTCTATTTCAATCTTAATTATATTTTTCTTTCATATATCAAAATTTTTGTAAATTTTCTATTTCACTCTTGATTAAGTTTTTTCATATATTTAAAATTTGTACATTTTTTATTTATCTTAGTTAAGTTTTTCATCAAAAAAAATTTCTATTTCACTCTCATTTGAGTTTTTTCATATTTTTTAAAAAATTTGTACATTTTCTATTTTACTCTTAATTAAGTTTTTTCATATATTTTGTATACTAGCTAGGGTTCAACAATAAGGATCTTACTGGATCTTAGATAAGATATACACACAAACTGAGATGTGCAACCGGGTGCAGTTGAAAAAAAAAGAAAAAAAAAACGGGTGCAGTTTGATTTGAGATTAGTATTCTTCATAAGTGTTCTTTTTTTTGTGTGTAATTGGTTCTTCGTCGAATTTGAAGTTCATTGTTGAAACTAACGCATTTTGTGAGGTGAGGCGCCGTTTAGTCGTTTGGGAATCATCTAAGTTTTGTAAAGTTTTCATTCAGGTAAAATATGTAGAGTATTATATTGGATCATGAAGACGGAAGAAACAACAAAGACCATACTTTTATTTTTTCCAATACAATAGTTCAGAAAAGGCTCATTGTATTTGAGCCCAACGTTTTAAACCACGATTACTAAACTTTACAATAAAACATTAGGGAAAACAGCTTCAATTTTATGATCAACAATTCAAATAATTAGAAAGACAACAAAAAAAACTCCACAGCTCAAATAAACCACTAAAATAAACATTTATATAACAATATGAATAGAATCCTCATTTTGTATTCAAGATATTTCTTCGATAAATTTGAAAGTAAAGCTATACATTAAGCAATTGTGAAGGTCAACATTTTTTGCAAATAAAAATATTAATATTTTTTATGGAAGATTAATGTTATGAGAAGAATTTACAATTCTTCTTATTTGGCCATTTTAAATATCATAATAAACAAAGAGAAAATTAGTCTTCATAACAAGAATAATTCAATAAATCACCGTAATTAAATACTAGAACATTAATTTCAGTATTCAACATCATAATAAATACACTATATAAACAAACGTAAAAATAAATAGGCAAAAATAACATCAATTCATAACAACCTATAAACATATCTACAATGTGATAAGCTTTCACAACCAAAAACAAACATGAATAACAATTCACTTCTTATCCATCGACTCTCACACCAAACAACATCAACAGGAGCAAATCTTATACAATTACTCCATGTCTATATACAAAGACCAAACACACATAAATCGGTCATCGATTTCCAAGTACCATCAATTTTTGACAATCAAGGTATTTACAATGACTCAGTCGCTGAATCATTAGATTTCATGTTATCATATCATGACATTCATCATCCCGACTCTACATTCCTTATTGAGGAGACTAACCAATATGTGATGAATTTAATGAGGGAAAACCATAATATTATATCCCAACATCTTCAAGTTACTCTCGCCATTAGAGACTACAATCTAAATGCAACCGCAAGACTTGACGTTGATCTAATCATCACGGACCTAGAAGTAACCCGACAACCGAAGAGGAAAACCATCTATGCACCATATGCTTTGAGAATTACACCAATGTAACCAATATTTCGACACTCACCTGCGGCCATAAATTTCATTGTCTTTGCATTAATCATTGGCTACGTACAAATATAAGTTTTCCAATGTCGGGAAAGTAATTTATGAGCCATAACAAGCTAATAATAAAAAATAATTTCATGTTCCAAACTCGAAATTCATTGTCTCATTTCTTACTATTTTTGGTATAATCATCAAACAACATTCAGTAAATATTAAAGGGCATAATTAATGGATAAAATCACATACACAAAATCACCCGATACATCAACAACGTCACCGGCCCCGCGCCTGCGCGGGGGCTATGCAACTAGTTGGATACAAGAGCATAGTTATGCAACATCACAAATTCAACACAATTATCAAAATTTCTTTCTAATATTTTTTTAGAAAAATATTATACACATGCATGATTTAAAAAACACAAATATAATTCCAAAATACACAAATATAAAATTAAATTTCTAAAAAGAAAATTGAAAACAAAAATATATCCGCCCTCTGAAAGGCGGGTCAAAATCTAGTTAAATTTTAATACCACATGTCGATCAGATGCGATCTAGTCTGTATCTAAACAACTTTTATTCACGAATTCTAATGTGACAGATTCTAATGTTACAGATCGATCAGATGAAATCTAATTAAAATTACAAACAATTTCGAGCAAGGGATATATCTTAGTATCTTACCAAACTTTTCCTTACTGCGGAGATCTTTGAAAAGACTGCGCGAATTTCCGACAGAGCTCATCGAGAAAATTTGAGAGGCTTACGATTGGAAGATATTTGTTGAAATGGTCGCCTTTGTGAAGTTAGGGTTATATCTGTTCTGGAATCTCGCCCTCGCAACGAATGACATAGTTTTGCAATTTATATGTATTTACAACTTTCTTTTTGGTCATTGGTTGTAATGTTCTAAAATATCAACCATACTACGGTTTGATCCGCGCTTTATAAGCACGGAATATTTTATGATAAAATATTTCACTAATAATATAATAAATATTTGTTAATTTGAAATAATTTGTGTATTTAAAATATTTATTCATTTAAATCAGTGATTTTAAATTTGAGATAAACCCACATTAAACGGTTAATGCGAAAATGATCCGATAATTCGATTTAGATTTCTAAAAATATTCATATTTAAAAAAAATCATTAAAACCCGAAACTAACCTATTGAACTGATGAATGACCGATATATAATCTAATTTGGTTTAAATTTTATAGTTTCATAATTTGTCATTTTTTACACCAAGTTTTAAAGTTTAACTGTTTTGCATTATTTTATGAAATTGTGAAGTTTCTACAAAATTTTGATAGATAAAATTATCGATATAAAATAATTAAAAACTATAAATATGTCTTAATTATATTAATTCTTTTTATGTAGCTTAATTAATTTCATTATATTTTTTCGTGTAATATATCTTGTTAATAATTTGGTTTTTATTATAATCGGTTTAAATTTGTTGTTAACAATTAGTGTTCAGCATTTTTCTTTAGACATTTAAAAAACAATTCATAATTATTTTTGTTATTACATTTATTGTACAATATATAATATTATATATATACAATGTAATAGCTATTATTAAATTATTATGTTACTTAATTAAATTATATAACCATCATTTAGGAAATAAATAAAATAATCTGTAAATTTAATTAATTTTATTGATTGAAATGTTTTTCTAGTATTTACATCTGTAAAATTAGTTATATTTATTTTTCGTTGTTTTATAAATTATTTGAATTTTTTAAATTATCTAAATAATTTGAAAGAAAATTGTTAGAAATTAATAAAAGAATATGTTACAGCACAGAAAATCAGGACACACAATATTCTTTTTTGTTAATATGGTGGGAATTCCAATATGGTGAAATGCTTAGAGCATATATCTTACTTCCTCTAGAACAATTGCTGAAAGCAAAGGCAATAAAACGATTACGGTTGAACTCACGGCCAGATGAATCCACAGCAGCGGACCTTTCATAACCATTGTTTATAAGAGGAAAGTATAAAAATCTATCTTACGTGGCACATAAGTTACGAACTTATCAACATCGGTATCAAAGATGATACCCAAATCAGCCTTGTTATCAAGAACAGCCTTGGTTATAGCCTATAACTTATAGCTTGCATCGCCGTCTTATCTACTGGATTAGGGATATGATTTGGAAACATACCTGATATATCCAGAAGGTTTGTTTAATTCAGATATTAGTTAAAGATAGGAGGTAGGCCAAGATATACTCATACCATCTGGTTCCAGAAATTTACTGCCAGAAGTAATTAAAGGCTCAAGCACCTTGGCCTGTCAGGTTAGTAAATGAAGAACAAATCTCAAAACTGCCTAAATCCTATTAACTACAAGTGAGAGTAAAAGAAACGTGAGCACTTGGCTTACAGAAAAGAATCCTCCAGCTCCATTTCCAGCATCAACAACGCGTTACTTTCTTCGATGGTAACGAGAAGTCGGAAGATTGGAAGATGTTGGACGGAAGAGAGAAAACCGATGATGAGCACCAAAAGATTAGTAAAGTTTCACCTTTAACTAAGGTTTTTTAATTTTGTATATACACAAGTCTCAAACATGCTTCAGTCTTCACCGAACTATTGGTAATGTGACGATCGAAATATGTTTTAGTGGCCTGGAGCCATTATAGAGACCAAGTTTTTTACTCTCTTCTGCATTGTACAATGCAAAACTTATTAGAGAAACAACATATCCGTTTAATAGAATAAAGGTTGCCCTAATATCTATAGGAAAGAATGAATGGCACCAAAAGAGAGTCACATGTTTAGATAAGAGTACATGAACTGTAGTGGAAACATCCCACAGCAAACGAAGGAAATAATAATAACTCTCTCTTAGCTTAAATCAGCATAAGACTCTCTACGTAACCCATGAAATAATCTGATTCACTATAGATATCTTGCTCTGCGTCAACTTCAAACTTCATCTTCTGAAAACTAGCTCCCTTAAAATCGTGGTGGATAACAATAGCCTCACTTCTGGAATAGCAAGGCACAAAAATAATGTCACCCATATGATTAATAACACCTTTCATACGTAAATGAAGTTGAGGAAGATTATCGAAAGACTTCTCTTTGTAATCCTGTTTTCCTGCTTCGAAAATGAACAAATCAAGTGAAGGCACTGAGCGAGAAGGCTGAATGGCTATGGCTACTTTACCATGGTAGTTTATCAAATTTCTAGAACCGTTGTCACGAAAATACAAAGCTCTCGTTTCTTCAGATACTCTAGCATAGATATTAAACTTCTCAGAGTTCAAATCGAATCTCATCAGACACATCATTCTTTTGTCCGTCGTCGCAATGTAGTACACAGACCCATCAATACACAGACCGTCAGAACAAGTTGTGTGAGGAATGCCACAATCGATAAATCTCCATCTTTTAGGTTTAGCTCCCAATGTGAATACCTGAAAGGTTACAAATTTGGTTTTCGAGAAAACTAAATTCTGGGAAAATGTATATGCGAAATGTAATATAAAAATATAAAAAATCAGCTTAGATGATCTTTGGCAGTAAAAATGGTTTTTTTTTACATTTAATAAAAATAATACCTGAAAGTAACTCTGTATTGCTTTTCCTACGAGATAGACGGTGATGTACAATACTTTGTACTGATTATTGACAGGATCATATCCGAAAAAGCGATCGGTTATCCTTCGTCTACTAGCGACTGTTGGGTTGACAAGCTTCGGTAAAAATATGGTCTTTCCGGTGCAAGGGTTACATATGATCTCACCCATATTCATCAGACCATTAACGTAATAACTAGGGTACGAGGCTCGACAACGGAGAGGAAATGTTATTTTGGATAGAAAAGTGGTTGATATAGATGTTGATGACGACGATAAAGAAGAAGAAGAGAAGAAGCTGTAACTTAGGCGTCCAGTTGGTTCATCTATAATACAAAAAGCTAGTAGGAAACGCAGAGGCTGAGTCAAGGATCGTAATCTAATGAAACTCTTGCTGAGGATTATTTCTCGCCATGATTTAGATACGAGCATAAACCTAACTAGGGATTTTGAAGGCAACCAGCTAAGAATCTCGATCTGCAGATCAAAAGGAACAGCAATGGTTCTTCTCTTGGTGCGTAGACGGACACTCCTTCGGATCATGGTTGTAAACCCTAGCTCTCGCTCTTTACATATTTTTCCTTGTTGATATTGTTTTAATAGAGACGCAACAGGGCTGCAGTAGTATTGGTTAATGGGCTTCCCAATTTCGTTTGGATCAATTTCTGGTCTAAAATCAAATTAAAATACTTTAGTTTTATACTTAAATCAAGAAAAAACATTTCTCCTAAGCTCTTTCCTTCTCTCTAAAATTTGTGAGTCTCTTTTTACGAACCAAAATCCAAATTTTGACTAAGGCTGATTTTTTTGTTTTTTGGAAGTGCTGCTTTCTTCATGATAATTAGTTATATGACACTAATTCGCTCTAAATATAAATGTAGCTTAATGTTTTCATAAATGTTCAAAATTAGTAAAGTTTCTATTTCACATATGTATATATGTTCACAGGTGGCCAGACATGCTTCAGTTTTTAACGAACTATTGTGTAATGTGACGGTCGAAATATGTTTTAGTGGTCTGAACAAGCCGTTGGAAACCATGTATTTTCTTCTCTTGTGCATTGAAGAATGCAAAACTTAATGGCAAAAACATGCCGAGTTTAATAGAATAATATATGTAGGAAGAATGAATGCCTGAAAAGAGAATAATGTTTAGAAAAGAGTACATGAATTGTAGTGGCGACATCCAACAGTAAACGAAGGAACTAATAACAACTCTGAGTCAAGGATCGAAAGAGAAACGATGTGATGAAACCCTTTGCTGCTGATGATTTGTTGCCATGATTTTGATACCAACACAAACCTAAGCAACAAGTTAAGAATCTCGATATGTATATCAAATGTACAAAACATAACATATACAAAACAATCACAAAACTCTAATAAAATGATTTATGATTTAATGTTCTTTATTAAATTAAAACATCAAACAAAATTTGTTGCAATGAACTGACTCATATCAATCTAGTTCTTTTATTTGATATTTCTGACATTTTGTACTTTAAAAAGAACTTTAAACATGAAAACAGAAAATATTAATTTGTTAGTTAATAAACATATATGAAGATAAAATTATTTTTTATTAAATATATGCACTGAAAATTGAGAATGTAAAACACACTCAAAAGGTTTTCAAATATATAAACATTTGATAAGAGACGGAAAGAGTAACTTTGTTTGGTTCGATTTAAGAAAGAAGAAAACAGGACAAGAAGTTTCCACAGTATCCGTATAAGACCCAGGTAAACCAATCTTTTAAGAATGAGTGAGATTGGACAAGGCAGAGGTGTCCAAAGCTTTGAACTCCTTCACTGCATTAGCAACCACAAGGCCTAACTGCACAGCATCATCCTCACTCTGCGCCTGTACGTTCCAAAAAATGTTTATTCGTATTGAACTTCTTCACTGCATTACAAACCAAAGTCTTATACGAATGTGTTTTTTACCTCGATGTTAAGGGGAAGAACAGGGTCGTGGAGTGAAAGTCTGAGAAGAAACCATCCACCAAAACCCGAAACACGGATCTATAAGAGGAAATGTTTATTATTATACCATATCCAGTGGACGCATATTTTAGAGAGAGAGGGATAGAGCAATGTTAGAACTCACCCCTTCATAGTTAACTGGAGCTCTTTTTAGATTTGGATTCGTTTCTATTGAGTTCGACACTTGTTGCAAGACCATCTCTCCATACTCCCGAAAATCTCTACAACATTTAGTGTTCAGTGAAATGTAACAAACAAAACAATTAGTCAAGAACTGAAGTGAAGTCATCAATAATCATACCTTCCTTCAAGGTCGGAGTGATTCTTGTCGATTTTAAGCCTCAGTTCCAAAGCCACTTTGGGCTCATCAAGACCTTCAACAAGATCAGTTAAAACTTTGCTGCCACTTCCTTCACCAGCAGCTCTGGCCGAAGCCAGTTTATTCAATATTTTTACCTGCAAATGCTAAACTTGTTTTGTTCTTTTCTTCATACGATAGCAATTAATGTAACTGAGAAAAAAAAAGCTAACCATGAGATAGGCCCCATCATCAAGCCAATGGTTTTCTTTCAAAGCTCCATGTCCACTGGTTTCTATAGCCAGATGTGTTTCTTCTCCAGTGGTGTTCTGCCATCACATTACAACTCATTACATCAGATAACAAATATCAACAGTCAGAAAGATATGATCATTTAGATTTGTTACCAAGCGAATAGCTTCATCGATGACATTCTTATAGCCTCTTTTGAACCTGTGATGCTTTCCTCCTAAAACAAGTTTGGGTCAGTGGAAACCATCACAGAACAAATAAAACTATAATGGTTGTAAATTGTCAGCATACCGAGCTTCTTCTCAATGAAAGAGGTTAAACCATCCGAAGTGACACTGTCTGTAACAATAGTTGTGCCAGGGTGCTAGATGGACAAGAAGAGACCATCAGGACACACACACACAAAAAATTGTTAATATGGTGAAATGGTTAGAGCATATCTCTTACTTCCTCTAAAACAATTGCTGAAAGCAAAGCGATAAGACGATTACGGTTGAACTCACGGCCAGATGAATCCACAGCAGCGGACCTTTCATAAAAAATATGTTAGTAAGAGGCAAATATAACAAGTTCTCCAACGTGACAATAGATAGGTGGAGTTACTATACCTATCAACATCAGTATCAAAGATGATACCCAAATCAGCTTTGTTATCAAGAACAGCCTTCGTTATAGCTTGCATTGCCGTGTTATCTTCCGGATTAGGGATATGATTTGGAAACATACCTGATATATCCAGAAGGTTTGTTTGATTCAGATATTAATTAAAGATAGGAGGTAGGCCAAGATATACTCATACCATCTGGTTCCAGAAATTGACTGCCAGAAGTAATTGCTCCTAAAGGCTCAAGCACCTTGGCCTGTCAGGTTAGTACATGAAAGACAAATCTTCAAAACTGCTTGAACTGATGATTCAGTTTGGAATCCTATCAACTACAAGTGACAGTAAAAGAAACGTGAGCACTTGACTTACAGCAAAGAATCCTCCAGCTCCATTTCCAGCATCAACAACTATGTGGAATCCTTCTAGAGGCTTCTCTAAGATTCAGATATGCCAGCAGCTAAGTGGACGTTTCAAACTTCATTGAATATTGATTAAGAAACAAGAAGTAATACCTAAATCTCCTGCTGCTTTTCGAACTGCATTTACAAGACCAGAGGTGTATACTGCCATGTAGTCAACCTTTTTAACAGAAACTTCTCTTTGTGATTTCGTAAGATTTTCATCAGAAAAGTTCTGGTAAATATCTGCAGCTCGCTCCAGAATGTTTTTGATATCAACCTTCCCAAGCCCTCCTTCACTGGTAAAGAACTTGAAACCGTTCCTGTTGTAAGGAAGATGGCTCGCTGCTCAAAATAAAAGCGTGATACCAAATGGCAAAGTATCACTAAGCGATGACAGCTATTAATAAAATTAACCACTAATTAATAAAGAACCTGTTATCATGATAGCCCCATCAGCTGGGCACAAGAATGATTCATCTTCAGTCAATGTGCTATTAAACATTGCTGGTGTTGATGCTAATCTGCAAAAGCAAACACAAGACTGTTTCGGTAAGTTCTATATGAAATGTGATTCAAACAATCATATGACCCAGCAGCACTACAATCAAAGAGAGTCATCGAATCTATTGAATGTTGCATTGCTTCCAGTTACAAGTGGGAGTATAAATTTTGTTATAATGAGTAATGAGTAATGAGCATAAACTGCATATTCCAGAAGAAGAAAGGATAGTCATCACTCACCCGAACTGAACAACGTCTAATCCAGAAACACCAAGACCTCGAGAAACGGCTTCCTACAAAAAAAAAATGGAATTGCAGTGGACAAACACTACTTATCCCATCGCATCAAGACACACTGTTTAGAGATACATACCAGCAAGGTTGGTGCAGAAATACGAGAGTCATGGCCAACAGATACTCTTAGCTTCCGGGTTCCAGCCTTCTTATGTAACAGCCATTGCCCAAACGCAGCAGCTATGGCTTCAGTCACCGGTTCAGGAAGGCTTACAGGTTCCCCCTCAACACCAGGGACTGCTACACCCCGTATATCGCTGGAGAGAGAAGAATAAAACATAGCGTGAGTCAACATGGTAATGTACTTTCTACATGTCACTGAACTGGACAGAGAAATATTAGTAAATGACGATTAGCTGATGGGGCTACCTGCCGTTCTGAAGCTTCAGAAAATCAGTTTTGTCAAGAGAAGGCACCGTTGTACTTGACAAAGAAGCTGAAAAAGAAGGATCCAAAGTAAGAAACCCATTTCAAATAAGATAAAGAGATTCAAGAAACACCAGTCAAGTCTTTGCCAAGCAACATAGTGAAAGAAAACAAAACACACAAAATACAGGGATATAAAAGTGTTGATGCCGCAAGAAAAAAGAAAGTAAGGAAGCAAAGGCAAAAGCAAAAGCAAAAGCTGAAGCCTTATTCCTTGATCTAAACCTTTGATGATAACATAAGAGTTTAAGAACAGACCATTGCAGTAAAAAGATGTTTGCTTGGAAATATGAGTAGTCTGGTGGTATTTTGACAAAGTAGTGTGGGCACGTATGGAAGAGTAGAGAAGGTTCCCTCTTGGACAGGGAAGTAAAGCAGATATGTATGGGTTGTTGTTTGGTTGTCTTTGGTATCGTGTCTTAAACTGCTTATTTTGAAGGTAGTAGCAGCACTGTTCTACTTTAAACTTTTGGAAAACCTTTCCTGAAAAGAGAAAAAAACCGTAGCATACGGAGATTCATACTTCTATTAGCTTTTATTTACTTATGTTTCTAAGTTCATACGAACTCACTGATGATGTAAAAGGGAAAAAAAAACTAGATTCATCAAAACGATTACTGAAGAAAACAAAAGTCAGAACATTCTTTTAACAGATAAATTAAAATCGCTGCGATTTGAGTTTGAATCAATCGAACTCCGAGAAGAAGAAAAACACTAGGGAAATTACAGGATTTAACTGTGGAAGAAGGCGATACATACGAGCAAGGAGGCAGCACTTATGAAGATTGAAAATTGCAAATCATTTAAGAAATTTATACCTTCCATTGGAGACGCTGTAAGAGCTCACCGAATCAGGCGAAGAGATGACTATGTTCTAGAGATGAAGGCACGCTCTTGGAGGTTGGTGGTGAAAGGGAGATTCAGAAATGAGATCCAACAGTTTTTTTTGACACATAATGGGCTTGGGCTTTTTCCCGCAAAGGTTATGGGCTTTCAGTTCATCCAAACAAACATATTCGAATTGTTTTTCTAATTCCTAAGATTTTAGCCCCTACCTTTTCGAGAAAATTTCAATTATGCGCAAATAAAAACAAATTATAAATCCGCTCCTGCTTCTTTTAATTTCACTAGAACACTCTTCAGTCCTTCGTCCTCGTCCTCGTCCTCGTCAGCTAAAACCATCGCAATGTCAGTAACTGGTGACCGCCTCTTGATTCTCCCGACTCCTCCACGCGCTTCCTTCATCTCAACACCTCGCTTCTCCCGCCTCCCGCTGAACCGTCCTCGTACCGGTTGCATCACCTCCGTCAATCGCTTCCGCGTCTTACCTCTGAGTCGTCAATGGAATCCGATCGTCTCAACTCGCCGCCGACTCTTTCCCGTTCGTGCAATCGACTCAGACCTCCCACACCAGAACAAAGAATACGAAGAATGGGACTCATGGACAGCCAAATTCTCCGGCGGAGCCAACGCCCCGTTTCTGATGCTGCAGTTGCCACAGATCATCCTCAATTCCCAGAATCTTCTCGCCGGCAACAACACCGCCCTCTCCGCCGTCCCATGGCTGGTTTGATTCTTTCTTTCTTTCACTAGTTCCATGTAACTGAAGCCTTCTAGAAGAATCTGATTTATTTTTTTTGTTTGTTTGGGAATACAAAGGGGATGTTGACTGGTTTGTTAGGGAACCTTTCGTTACTTTCTTATTTCGCTAAGAAGAGAGAAAAAGAAGCTGCTGTGGTGCAAACCCTTGGAGTCGTCTCTACTTACGTTGTCCTTGTCCAGCTCACGATCGCTGGAGCCATGCCTGTGGAGTGTTTTGCTGCTACTTCTTCCGTTGTGGCGGTTGGTCTGGTGTTGAATTGTTTGTTCTGTTTCGGTAAGATTGGGACAGCTGTGTGGGGATTGTGGGAAGACTTTATCACTGTTGGTGGGCTCTCTGTTCTTCCTCAAGTGAGCTTCTTTACTTTCCATGGATGTTTGATCCGAGCAGATATATATATATATATATATATATATATATATATATGTTCGTTAGTTTTTTACACTGGGTGGCATTGTGGATTTTTGAAAGTGCAGATCATGTGGTCCACTTTTGTCCCTATGGTACCGAACAGTATCTTGCCGGGAACAACTGCTTTTGTTATTGCTGTAGCGGCTGTGATTATGGTAAGCTTTCAAGTTCCTCATGCTTCGGTTTCTCCCCTTGACTTCCCCTGTAAATGGCATACACATTCTTCGGTCACTATAGCGTCTAGTATATTCTTTTTAACATAAGTATCATTTTTAGCTTTAAATAATATCCGCAGGAGTTGAAAGGCAAATTATACTTGATTAGAACTCAGTTTTTGACAGAACTGTAGTCACAGGAACTGAATTGTTCTTGAACACTTCCTGCATTTCTCAACTTTGAGTTCAACATTGAGCTGACTGCAGCTGACAGCATTTCTAAACTTTGTAGACCTTTGATGTAACATTGAGCGAATTGCAGACGCCATTCATTTTCCGTTGAAACTTTCCTTGTGTTCTATCTTTGGCTTTATGCACAAAACACACATGTCAGCAAAGGGTGGTCTTATCGCTGTAGATGATTTTTCCAGATGCTTTTCCTAGAGGTCTGCCGGTTGGTTTCTATGACATCTAATTCCTTGTGTTCCTTCAAAATAACTCTTAAAGATGTTTAGTTGTTCTTTGTCTGGATGTAGTTTTCTTCTTTTCTCTTAATTTTCCCCTGCTGCTAAGAATGCAGGCTCGAACCGGGAAACTCCCAGAGGAAGGTGTTAGATTTGTTGGTCTTTATCTGGATGGACAGCGACACTTATGTTCATGTGGATGCCAGTTTCCCAAATGGTAAAAAGTGGCTTCTTTTCTTTGAAGTTTCTGTCCTTAAATGCTATTTTCCTATTGAATATCTTCTGATGTTCATCTTTGACCAATCCAGTGGACAAACTTTTAAACCCAGACAACATAAAAGGCTTATCACCAATCACAATGGTACTTGCGATGATGGGGAACGGGCTTATGATCCCACGAGCGCTATTTATCCGCGATCTGATGTGGTAAAAGCTAAGCTTTCTCCATTCAAAACTATAGTTTTTTCACGCATAGTGACAAACTACTTGCTCTTCATCAAAACTGTGATGCAAGGTTCACCGGTTCAATATGGGCGACTCTCTTTTATGGATATGGAAACATTCTGTGCTTATACATGTAAGAATCCTTAGCACCTCTCTTAAGTATATGAGTTTATCAATAACCCCGAGATTCTCCAACTGCAGGTTAAACTGCACCAGCAAGTCATTCTTTGCGGCGGCCACGATTGTTTTGATCTCATGGATAGGTTCATGACACTCAAAATACTCTCTTACATCATCCTTTGTTACCCAAATGTGAAATGTTCATAAAACGTTTGCCTGAAAAAACACTTGATTGTTTTGATTGTGTGTGAAACAGGACTTGCTTTGTGGAGAGATGCAATAGCCTATGGTCACAACTCGCCGTTTAGATCACTAAAGGAGCTGGTGTTTGGGCCATAACTCGACAGAGATGAAACGCCGTTTACTTCAAGCTAGCAAGTACATAGGGATTGGATTACTTGTTTGTGTCAAGGACCAAGTCCATTACATTATGTCCAAGTTCCTGTATATAAAACGCATACTCAATGCTTAGTTGCTTACTATTATTACTTTCATTGAATCATACTAATGTACTAATAATAATAGTTTCCATTGGTTTTATTTTGTTTAGGTAGATTTGTTGCCTTGATTAAACACTCTCTGTATATCGTTTGTTCTGATACTCATACGTGCCTTATCCTACTCATAAGGAAGACCTACTATGAGTCTTTTCTTTTGCAATCATTCATGCAACAAACTAGAAATATGGAATTAAATAAATATACAATCTAGAATTTTCTGCATCTCATACTTATTATTATGATCAATAAAAAAAATAGTTATGTTAAATACTGTTTCGTTACAAATACTATCTTATTATATAAACCCCAACCAAAATCATTAAAGAAGTGAGAAAATGGAGTGTCTCTGATAGCATGATAAGTTTTGTGAATTTTCAACTTAAAACCTATTAGCAGTGTTTATAGATTTCTCGAGGTCTTGGTGTTTCTTGATTAGACATTGTTCAGTTCGGGTGAGTTATGAGTTTAAACATGTTCTTGAACCTTAGCTAGCCATATCATTGCTAGTCCAGACATTAGTCTTCACTTGAAAACTCTAACAAAAGTAATTGCTTCCAGTTTGGTGTCATTGCAACTCCGAACATTCATGCGTTTGAGTTAACTGAGAGACAAAACTTCATGATTCTTGGTTGCGATGGATTGTGGGAAGTACGCTCATGGTTTCCTCTTGTGCACTTCTCCCTTCGTCTTGTATATTCAAAGTTTGCTAATGTAATTTCCAAGTATTTGGACCAAGTGACTAGTTCACTCTCAAGCTAAGTCAAATCGCTTTGTTCTTCTATGCACACTCTTTATCTAGATAGACAAAAGTTTTTGGGTAGCCATGTGAACTAATGTTTAGAACTATGTGAATACAAGTAAAGGGCAATGGGAGATTACTAAGAGCTGTTATTTTGCAGGAAGGCTTGCCTGTAAGCACAGTTAGTCGCCGTCTTGTTAAGGAAGCTGTGAAAGAACGTCGTTGCAAAGACAATTGCACAGCAATCGTGATTATCTTCAAACGCGGATGACGAAAGACAGGAAGACAGAAGTACTTTTTATCATTTTATGACGAGCATTAAGGAACAAATTGTGTTTCCTCAACTATTTAAATAGCAAACTCCAAGAAGTCGACAGACAATCAGCAGCTAAAAGGGTAATAACAATAGTATTGTAAAATTTAGCTTTAAAGTAAAAACATGTTCTATCATAATACTTTTTCTAGCTTTTAAATTTTCAGAAAACGGTCTCAGGTGACACCTTCGTCAGACATATTTTTCCTTAACCCCCTCTTGGTGCAACTCGAAAGCCGTCTCCTGCAGGTCAAAGACCCAGAAACCAGTTCAGAGTGGATGTTTCTTCAATTTTGTAGTTCTAATAAACCGTAAGACTAGTTAAGTCACCTTTTTCCTCGCAAGATTGAGATCAAGCGCCTAAGGAAGCACCTGAGAGCGCAGTCACTTTTCCAACAGCAATTGTTTTCCCTGTCGAGAGACCCCAAATAGATTTGTAAACCATTCACATAAATTAAGATGCTAAGATGAGTGATCATATTCTGCATTGCATTTAATAAGTCTCAGAAAATCTTTACCTTCAGTTCGTAGAGTGAATCTTCCAAGCTGCGGAAAATTTGAGAATTTTTCAACACATATTGAATTGCTAACCTGCGGTATCAGTTACAAAAAAGAAAACGGAAACTTAATGTTTCATGAAATGAAGTAATATTTCATGCTGTTTCTTAGATTGGCATAGAAACTTAAACCATATCCTGGCGGAATCAAATGTCTATAAATAAAAGCATTAAAAGGAGAGAAAGGAAAACAAAAGGAACCAAACCTGTATATGGCAGACAACAGCAGCACCATTGTTCACATTCCGAATTTTTGTTTTTTTCATGGGTTTCCTCGTGTTCATGTCAATTTGGCTTATCAATTCAATTATCTCACATTCCTCAACAACTGCATGAATGTGAAGAATAGCCTTGTAACCAGCTGAAAAAATCGCCTACAGAAACAGAAATAATGATGACCCAAGGGATTAAAATTCTGAATACATATAGTAAGAATACAACACTATTAAGAACTACAGAACATAAAAGTTGAAATTCCAGCACAAGAAACATGTGCTTACCTTGTCAGGCAGTCCAAGGATATGTAGTTGGGCAACGAACCCAGTAACGGCAGGTACAGGCTTTACTGCAACAGAAAACAAAGAAAAACTACAAATTAGTACCACTAGAAAAAGAGAAGACTAAAATTCGAGATACCAAATCATACTCACCCGTGCTGGATAAAACAAAACCTGCAAGGATATCCTCGTCTTCAATGCCAGTTATACGGACTGTCAAATTCTCACCCGGCCCAGCGCGCTTAACTTTATCTTCATCGCAATATATAGCAACAACTTTCACATGTTCCTACATTGGTAGATGATAGGTATCAGGAAGACAATGAGCTGGCAATTATGTATAATTATGCGAGAAAGTACCTTATTTGGCATAACAATCAAGGAATCACCCTCCCGGATGCTGCCAGACTCTACCTTTCCCATAACAACAGTTCCCATGTCTTTGTATTTATCAATAATGGGCATCCTATACAATTCATAAGATCAATTAGGGCTAACAGTCAAAAACAGACAATAATTCTCATTTGAACTAAAAGAATGAGAAATAAACTATAAAAGACAGAAAGCGTCACCTGAATGGACCATTAGGATCCCGTGGCGGAACTTCAATAGCATTGAGGACTTCAAAAAAGCTAGGGCCGCTAAACCAAGGACAAACGTTTCTATCCATATGCTTGTCTATATTAATCCCCTTTAAACCAGATATAGGCAGGAAGATAACATCTTCAAAACAACAAAAAGAAAAGTAAGAAAAAAACAAATTAAACATGCAATTACAAAATAGTTCTGTGTGTAATGTTTATAGTTCAATGTATACCTTTCTTTGTGTTGTAGCCAGAGGATTTAAGAAACGGTATCATTTCTTGTTCTATTTCATCGTATCTGCATGAGAAGACATAAATACGAGGATGAATGGGAAGTGATATGAAAAATCAACTGCGACAGGGCTTTTGTAAGTACCTCTCTTTTGACCAGTTAACAGTTGGATCATCCATCTTGTTCACAACAACCACTAGCTTTGACACTCCCAATGTTTTTGCAAGTTGAACATGCTCACGTGTCTGCCCACCCCTCTCATATCCTGTTTCAAATTCACCTTTACGAGCGGATATCACCTACAACCGAGAAGCCAAGGCAGGGAATTAATAGGTTCCCTACGAGAGACAAATGCTACAGTAAGGAATCAAAACAAATTGACATAGTACTGACGAACCAGGACACCAATGTCGGCTTGAGATGCTCCACTAATCATATTTGGTACATAACTCTTGTGGCCCTTCAGGTTCAAAAAAAGCAAACAGAATTAGAACAATATACTTTAAATGAAAAAAAAACTATTACTTCAGATTGATTCTTACCGGGGCATCCAGAATTGTAAATCTGGTGGTCTCAGTTTCAAAGTGAGCCCTTCCAACTTCAACTGTTTTACCCTGTCAACGTAGCAAGTAAGCCATACCACATATTAAAATTAAAAATTCACCATATACATTGTTGGAATACTACAGACACGTGATTTCTGTCACATTTATAGCAAACAAAGAAACATTAGTCAACCCCAGGAAGTACCTTAGCCCTCTCTTCTTCATTTGTATCCATTATATATGCCATATACCTGGCATACAAGACGATAACAAGTTTATGGAAACAGAAAGTAGAACATAAACATTCCTTATCAGTTTGGATTGATCAGAAATACTACTCACCAGCTTTCTCTATTTTTTTCTTTTGCTTCCTTTTCATACTTTTGGATTTGTCGTTCGTCCACCTGACCGCTAAGGACTAGAATTTGTCCTCCGATAGTAGATTTTCCAGCATCTACAATGGAAAAAGTGGCCATGTGAATATTATTAATTAACTTTGAAACCATGTGTTATCTATTAAGAAAATCGAATTGATGGAAAAAATCATCAAGTAGATGGTCATACCAACATGTCCAATGAACACCACATTTAAGTGTCTCTTTTTGTTTGCTTCTGCCACTTCTTCCGCTTCCTCTTTGGCAGCCTTTCCTTTGGCTAAATTGGTTAAATGGACGAGAGAGATAAACAAGTCTTCAATCAGACACCACGATCACAGAAATATGAGAAACGAGTAGTATAGGAGATATAAGAACCTTTCGCTGGGTTATGCACTGGATGGAGCATTTCCTCATCATGATCCTCGGAAGCTGAAACCACCAATGTTCAGAAAAAAAAATAATAATAATAAAAAAATATAAATATATATAATTATTATCACCAAACGAGGTATACCTCTTCCATCTGTGTTCTGATCTGCCGGAACGACAACTCCAACTCCATTGTTTTCTTCTGCATATTTCAACACCAACTTTTAGCACTATGCGAATTGTGTACTAAGAAAAACAATGTTAAGCTTATCATCTTCAGGAATTACCTGCGGAATCAAGCTGTAATGCGCGGATATCAGCCTCAATATCTACATCGTTGACAAAAGTAGAAGATGATAAGCTTAACACTAATATGGAGAACCATTCAGCTTTCACATAAAAGGAAGACTACTCGATTTACGTACAGAAACACCCCCAAAGTGTGTGTAGAAACCACTCTACTTGATTACGAAAAGAAAACGAAACTACTGAGAATGAGAAATTGGTATAAGCGAAAAGAGAAAGTCAATCAGGTCAAACAAGTTCCCATATACAGTAAGCCATAACATAACCCTAACCCTCACGTTACAAACCTAGATAGCATAATTTGTTAACAAATCTCAGTTCGAAACAGCACATTAAAGTCAATCCAGTGATTCAAAAATTGATAACTAATTCTCATGCCGAAACTTCTACCACAGGGGCAACGATTCCATCGGCTCCAAGCATACACCCATAATAGCTAGGGACGTAGGTTAGATCGAGTAACAGACAAGAATAGAACTAAGAGAAAAGCTACAGAGATACACGAAGCTCGAGAAACCGTACTCATGGCGGATGATGCTGGAACCGAAGGAGAGGAAAGCTGTTCTAGGTTTTATTAAGAGGCGGTAAACTTTTGCCCAGGTGGAAGTTATTATATATATACACTAATATTTGGCCCAAAAATAAAATATATATATATATATATATATATATATATATATCTTATATTATTAAATAAAACTTGGTTATTCAAAATTATTAAATAACATGATGACAAATATATATATTTAACATTGGGATATGTGTGAATCTATCTCACAATTAAAAGTATATATACTAAAACAATAAAAAAAACAAATTTGTTAATAATAATTATAATTATTATCTAAATTAATTTTCATGATGACAAATATATATATTTAAAATAGTGATATTTGTGAATTTATCTCATAACTAAAAGTATATATACTAAAATAATAACAAAAACAATTTTTGTTAATAATAATTATAATTATTATCTAATAGTAATTTTTTTAAAATCCTAAAAAATAATTATAATTATTATCTAATAGTAATTATTATCTAATAGTAACATAATTAAAATCATGTCTAATTAAAATAATATAGTATTAGTAATATAAATTACACATAAAAATTATAAATCAATTTTAAAAAGTATAGCAATCAATTATTGTATATTTACTTTGTAAATATTTATATCAGTGCATGTGCACGGAAAAATCACCTAGTTATATATATATATATATATATATATATTTATATGTGATTATTTGAAATAGTCCGTTAATTAACAGCATGAAAACTATAAAATTATTGTAGTTAAAATATTGATTTAAACATTTAAATATATAAATAATCTTAAAATATATATTAATTAAATAAACCAAATAATATATAAACATGAAAATAAATACCCACACGGTTGTGCGGGTCAAAATCCAATTCTATTTTAATAATAGAGATTGAGCATTATGTATATAGAAAGACTCCCACTGAGTCTCTTAACTTCCACCAACAGTTACTTACCCATTTTCTTGAATTCCAAAACTCCTTGCCACACGACCTGTTGTTCTCTTCTTCTTGTTCACAAACGCGAAAGGAACTCTCAACCTATCACAAGACCAAGTCATATCGGAAGTTTACTTAGGGAGACAGATTCTGAACGTGGTGGCAGCATAAGGAACCGATCGGATGGAACGGCACGAGACTTCGGATCAATGGCGGAAACGGACGGGATCCGCCGGGTTTGATCCGGTTAATCTCGGATCAGACGCGTTTAAGCAAGCGAGTTTTGCTATTGGCCCTATCTGGCAACGGAGATGGATACAGAGTAGAGGAAAACGACGGGAGTCTTATGCTCGCGTGGCAGAGTGGCGGCGCTAGAGGATTGTGTCGTCAGAAGTTTAAAATACGTTTTTTAATAATACTAAACAAAATTGCAGATCATTTACCTTGTGTTTTATTTGGTTACGACAATTCTGCCCAAATTTTCATACTTAACCTTTGCGACCCAAATGTCGTCCAATATCGAGAACTATGAAAATGTCTGACGTACTTTACTTTCATAGTGTCCAGTAGAATGCAGAATTGTAGTACTTTAACTGCACTTAAAGATGTAATAATAAAATAAAAACAAGAATTGCACCTAAAAGATTTGAAAATTAACCCGTGCAAGGTTTTTGCAGCTGCTCGGAGTATTAAAGAGGCTAACGTCTGCTTTTGATCATGTAGGTGAAACTGTTTTGCTTATAGGAATGTGTAAACGTAGCAAATCTTGAATTTATTGGGGGAAATAAACAAAATTAAAAACACTCGAGAGATTTATTGAGAGATATACTACTCCAGTGTTCAGTTACATGAATTATAATATGGATAGTTGCTTATAACAAAATCATATTGAGAAGAAATGAATGTTAACATATTCAAAAATAAGACGATGGCAAATACTACCATTTTAGAAAACTTTGGCAACATCCTTCATAAGTCCAGGATTGGCAGCTGCAAAATCAGTGAATTCTTGAAACGATATGTTTCCATCACCATCAGTATCGATTTTAGCCATCATACGAGTCACGTCATCAGGGGTCACCGAGCCAAGTTTCTTAAGAGCTTCTTCAAGTTCGGCTGCTGATATTTTACCATCGCCGTCAGTATCAAATTTCTTGAATATACGTTCGTGCTCAGCTTTATCCGCCATTATGTGTGTCTATGTGTTTTAAAGATCGTTTTCCTTTTTGGTAGAGAAAATAAAGAATCATCAAATTATATAGAAATCTGAGTGACAAAAAAGTTGAGGTTGTGCTTTTAGTTAGGAACTTTCGGAGGAATAACACTGAACAACAATTGAATTCAAATGGTCCGTGTTAAAACTAACCAATTTACCAGAATTAGGATGTGACTTGTTCCTTCACGAAATTTAGATTCAAATAGCTTAGCTAGGGGATTTAAATTTTATTGTAAACGAATTAACTGTAAGTTTAATTCTAAAATCAAAAGTAAATCATATTTCAATAGGTTTCAATTTTTAATAGAAGTAAACCGGTCCCTAAAGCAATATAGCTTCTAAAATCACTATTTCAGTTTGCTTATAGATATGTAAATTTATGTTCATGCGAACAAAACTACTTCACGTCGTGTAAATTCCATAGTTAGAAACAAACAATCCTTAACCAGAAAGAAAAATAGTACAAACAATCACCATCATATCGATGAGAAACCAATTAATACAATGGACGTACGTAAGACCAAAATATGTTTTATACACCCTTTGATAGGATAAATAAATAATATTATGTTACTAAAACTATAACAGAATATTATTTATTCTATCAGTAATGTTCTATTTCTCTCAATATATATTGGCTCTCATAGTATCATATAAAATAATATATTTACGTAAACATTTAAAAAAAATGTTGGATAAGCTTGGAGTTGAAGTTATCCTAATGAGCTTAGGATTAGATAGATTTGAAGTTATCTATAAGATATGTTTGCTAATGAGTTTAGGAACTTAATATGTAGTATATAAAGAGAAGTCATGAGATGACATATTGTAAGAGTTGAGAGCTTTAGTTTTGTGAGAGTTTTTCTAAGGCAATAAAGGTTGAGTTTGAGTTCTTGAGTTCACGAGTTTACAGTTCGTTGAGTACGATATCAAGGTTTGATTTCAATAATTGGTATCAGAGCCTTTAAACAAAGTTGAAATCAGAGCTCGTGAAAGAAGAAGAATACAGAGACAATGGGAGATTTAACAGTGACTACTAAGACAAAGGAGAAGGGCGCTTCAGCGATCCAATGTCCAATGCTTACTGCTACCAACTACACGGTATGGAGCATGCGTATGCAAGCTCTGCTCAAGGTTCATAAAGCTTGGGAATCAGTAGAGTCAGGAGGTGACGAGAAGGGTGACATGGCTCGAGCACTTCTATACCAATCGATTCCCGAATCATTGGTCCTTCAAGTCGGTAATCTGGCAACAGCAAAGGAAATTTGGGAATCTATTAAGACAAGGAACGTGGGAGCAGAAAGAGTTCGTGAGGCGAGACTGCAGACACTTATGGAGGATTTCGGTAGGATGAAGATGAAAGATATAGAAACCATAGATGAGTTCTCTGGTAAAATTGCAGAAATATCTTCTAAATCTGCAGCTTTGGGTGAAGAGATTGAAGAATCTAAGATGGTGAAGAAATTCCTAGGTGGCCTCCCAAGGAAGAAATATATACATATCATAGCTGCTCTTGAACAAGTTCTAGACCTAAAGAAAACAGGTTTTGAGGACATTGTCGGTAGGATGAAAGCCTACGAGGAGAGAATACGTGATGAAGAAGAGAAGGAGGATCATGGGAAGCAACTTATGTACGCTGACACTGATCACCAAAACCAACAGGAGGGCTATGGTAGAGGAAGAGGAGATCGTTACAATAATAGAGGACGAGGACGTGGACGCTATGGTGGTCGTGGAAGGCAAGGAACCGACTGGAGACAGGGGAGAGATGCATCACGAGTGGTGTGTTTTAGATGTGACAAAGCAGGACACTATGTCTACAACTGTCCGGAACGTTTGCTTAAGCTCCAAGAGACACAAGAGAACAAAGAGGATGATAGTACACACGAAGCAGAGGAGCTGATGATGAATGAGGTGATCTACCTGAATGAAGAGAAGGTTATACCTAGTACGTTTGAAACACAAACCAATGCTGATAATGTTTGGTATCTCGACAACGGAGCAAGCAACCACATGACAGGGAATCGTGGTTACTTCACTAAGCTTAACGAGAAGATTACAGGCAAAGTGCGCTTTGGTGATGACTCTAAGATAGACATAAAAGGGAAGGGGTCAATCTTGTTCGTCACTAAAGATGGCAAACGAAAATTCTTGCCTAACGTATACTTCATTCCAGGATTAAGAAGCAATATTATCAGCCTAGGACAAGCCACAGAGTCGGGTTGCGATGTTAGAATGAGAGATGACTACTTAACACTTCATGATCGTGAAGGTAACTTGCTAGTGAAGTCGCTGAGATCGAGAAACCGCCTATATAAGGTCATCATGGATGTAGAAGATACTAAGTGCTTACAGCTCGAGAAGATAGGTGAATCAACTCTCTGGCACTCAAGGCTTGGACACGTTGGGATGGATGTCATGAAGACGATGATGAATAAGGAGGTAATCACTGGTATACCTAAGATTGCGGTCATAAAGGAGACATGTGCTTCATGTCTTATGGGGAAGCAAATGAGAGCATCTTTTCCTAAGGCAAGTACGTTTCGTGCTACACACATACTAGAGCTTCTCCATGGAGATCTCTGCGGCCCAATATCACCTGCAACAGCCGGAGGTAACAGATACATCTTCGTATTAATTGATGACCACTCAAGATACATGTGGTCATTACTTTTGAAGGAGAAAGGTGAAGCCTGTGAGCGTTTTAAAACATTCAAACAAGCAGTTGAGCAGGAAACTGGAACTACTATTAAGACATTGCGAACAGATAGAGGTGGAGAATTTACTTCTCAAGAGTTTCAAAGGTTCGCTGAAAGTCACGGGATTAAGCGTCATCTAACTGCGCCATACTCACCACAGCAGAATGGCGTCGTCGAGAGACGTAACAGGACGTTGCTTGAGATGACTAGGAGTATTATGAAACACATGAAGGTGCCAAACTATCTTTGGGGAGAGGCAGTGAGACATGCGACGTACTTGATTAATAGGCTCGCTACGAGAACTTTGATACACCAATCTCCGTATGAGTGTTTCAAGCAAAAGAAGCCTAATGTAGGACATCTCCGAGTGTTTGGATGTGTCTGTTATGCAAAGAAGGAAACTCCGCACCTAAAGAAGTTGGATGATAGGTCGAGAGAGCTAGTACACCTTGGAACCGAGCCAGGATCAAAGGCATATCGGTTATATGATCCTAGCAGCCGCAGGATAGTGGTAAGCAGAGATGTGAAGTTTATTGAGGATAAAGCATGGAACTGGACTAAAACAGGAGATGAGTCGGCTCCTGCAATATCTAGTATGCTGTTTCCAGGCGCTATTGATGATAACGATGATGGTGAGACAGATGATGAAGACGAAACAGAGGAGGAAACAGAGGAAACAGAGATGGATGGTACTGAGGCAGAGGTTGTACAGCCTCTGAGAAGATCAACGAGGGTAACCACACGACCAGGTTATTTAGATGATTACGTGATGATTGCTGAGATAGAAGAGGTAGAGAAGATTTTGCTGCTTGTGAACGAGGAACCGTGGGATTGGAATGAGGCAAAATCAGAGAAGGTTTGGAGAGATGCTTGTGAAGAAGAGATCATCTCGATAAAGAAGAACAAGACATGGACACTCGTTGATCTACCGTATGGCTGCAAGGCTATTGGCTTAAAATGGGTTTTTAAGGTGAAACGCAACGCAGATGGAAGCATAAACAAATTTAAAGCCAGACTTGTGGCTAAGGGTTACGTCCAGCGTCAGGGGATAGACTTTGAAGAAGTGTTTGCGCCGGTGGCAAGGATCGAGACAGTTCGTGTGATTATAGCATTGGCTGCTTCAAATGGCTGGGAGATTCATCATCTCGACGTGAAAACGGCGTTTCTTCACGGAGATTTGAATGAAGAGGTATATGTATCTCAACCTGATGGTTTTAAAGTTAAAGGAAGAGAAGATAAAGTATATCGATTGCATAAAGCACTCTATGGTTTGAGGCAAGCGCCTAGGGCGTGGAACATCAAGCTGAAGTCAATACTAAAGGAGTTGGGTTTCGAGAAGTGTTCAAAAGAACCATCTTTGTTCAGAAAGCAGACAGAGACACACGTTCTCCTGGTGGCTGTTTACGTAGATGACCTACTGGTTACAGGTTCGAACATGGGGATAATACAAGAATTCAAGGATGAGATGGCAACAAAGTTCGAAATGAGTGATCTTGGGCGTCTTACCTACTATCTTGGAATAGAAGTTACTCAAACTAACGAAGGGATAGGCTTGAAACAAGAGAGATACGCGTCCAAGATTCTTGAAGAAGCAGGGATGAAAGAATGTAACTCTGCTCACATTCCGATGGAGCCTGGTCTTAACATGTCAAAAGCACTAGAGGAGAGCGATGTCAGTGAACGGGAGTTTAGAAGAAATATTGGTTGTCTTCGCTATTTGATTCATACACGACCGGACCTTGCTTATGGCGTAGGAGTTCTCAGTAGATATATGCACAAGCCTAAGACTTCTCATGCTGCAGCGTTAAAACAGATACTTAGGTATCTTCGTGGGAGTTGCTCGTTTGGTCTCTTCTACAAAAGAAAGGCACTGAAAGGACTCATAGGATTCAGCGACAGCAGCTTTAATGTGGACCCAGATGATGGTAGAAGTACAACGGGACACATCTTCTACTTGAATGAATGTCCGGTTTCATGGTGCTCAACTAAGCAGGAAATCGTTGCTCTCTCGTCGTGTGAAGCAGAGTTCATGGCAGCCACCGAGACAGCAAAGCAAGCCATCTGGCTCCAAGAACTTCTGGAGGAAATCGTGGAAGGCAACAGCAAGGCAGTGATCCATATTGATAACAAATCTGCTATCGCCTTGACTAAAAATCCAGTGTTTCATGGCAGGAGTAAACACATCCACAAAAGGTTCCATTTTATTAGAGAATGTGTTGAGGATGGACTTGTAGAAGTGGAGCATGTAGCCGGCAAGGAGCAAAAGGCCGACATATTAACTAAGGCTCTTGGAAGATTGAAGTTTAAAGAGATGAGAGATCTCATTGGAGTACAAGACATGAAGAATGGAGGTTACAAGCTTATGGGGGAGAATGTTGGATAAGCTTGGAGTTGAAGTTATCCTAATGAGCTTAGGATTAGATAGATTTGAAGTTATCTATAAGATATGTTTCCTAATGAGTTTAGGAACTTAATATGTAGTATATAAAGAGAAGTCATGAGATGACATATTGTAAGAGTTGAGAGCTTTAGTTTTGTGAGAGTTTTTCTAAGGCAATAAAGGTTGAGTTTGAGTTCTTGAGTTCACGAGTTTACAGTTCGTTGAGTACGATATCAAGGTTTGATTTCAATAAAAAACATACATGTTCAAGGCTAATTTTGAAAGCAAAATAAGAATTATGTTGACAAGACGTTGTAGCCCAATGGTTAGGACGGGTCCCCGCCTGCACCCAGGTAGGGGGTTCGATCCACGCCGGAGGGAACTACCTTGCAACGCTCTTGTCACCCACACGGATATGGGCCATGCTTTCGGCCCATTTGAAAAACTGGGAGGGGCGTCTATCCGTGGGCATTCCTTCCCCTTGGGGATTAGTCTGGGCCTTCTGGGCCTGGGATACCCCCAGGTTAAACAAAAAAAAAAAAAAAAGAATTATGTTGGTAATAGCAATCTTCATGGTTTGCATGCGTCTTGGAATCAGTAACTGTGAAAAGAAGTGTATATTTAGGCCATCCAGCACGACGAGCGGATCTAGAAAATAACTTGACATAAGACACAATATATAAATATATTTTGTATTAAATATAATTTAATAAATTAAATTAAAACTATGGTTTTTACATTAAATTAGTCACTAATTTTCTCAGATTGAATAAAATTAAAAGAAATCATTTTTAAAATTTTAAATATTAATTTTCAATAATATCATAAAATTATATATGCAGATAGTCTATAAAATTACTCCTTTTAGTTTTGCTTTTGTCTTATAAAATAAATTTAATAAAATAATTGTTAAAGTTAAATTTTAATTAATTATTAGTTGTTTTGTTTTGAGAACAAAAATATTAAAAAGTTATTGAAATGCAGTAAGTTGACTATCATTTAAAAAAATATTTTCAAGCAAAAATATCTTAACTTTATGGATTGTTGTTTAGGAATTAATATTTAAGAGATGAAACTGGATGTACTAATTTTTATAAATGATTTAAAAGGTTAATTTAGTCATTTTCATCACAAATTTATGATATTTATGAAAATATTCATTTTATTAAAAAAGAAAATAATACAGTTATAAAAGAATAGTTATAGATTAGTAAATCAAAAGAAAATATTTTACAAAAAAAAAAACTCAGCAAATGGACTCGAACTCGGGTTAAATAGGGCATGCTTTTGAAATTTGCTACCAATTAGCTACATGATTCTCTTTGTGCTTACTTTTCACAACAAATATATTTTTATTTTTTGAACAAATCACAACAAATATATAGAAGTTAGTATTGAGCACGTTTCACACCCACTGCCAACATCGGTCCGCCCCTGTCCAGCACCAAAGACGGACCTACATATAGAAGGATGGGAGTGCAATTGACACATGTTAAATATAAAGCTTCAATTTGTAAGCCTATTTTGTAATGGATATTGACTCAATTGGTTACAGAATTAACCCAATGACCCCCTTGTTGCTAGCCAAAGCTGCACACGCCTTCGTAGCCTCTGTTCTCCCCATGACATCGTGCATTCCTTTCTTTTCAAACCACGTAAGCTGTCGCTTGCCAATGCTCTGTATATATGTTTTTTTTAAAAACTGATTCTTTCATTTATATTAAATAATCGAAGACCCGCAGACTTACAGCACAAAATCTCAAATCACATACGACTTGCATAGATCAGAAAAAGATAAATGCATCCTAATTCAATGAAACATACTAAACCATGTTGTCAGGAAGGAGACCGTTGTGGGAAAGTTCCGTTGAGCTCTGGACAGAAAATCCAGCTTGCTCCTAATAGTTAAGCTAATATATGCAATAAGAGTGTTAGAAGGTCTCAGGATCTCGAGACAGCGGTATGAAGACGAACATTGCGTTCTTTCCAAATTGAGTAGCAAGATGCTTTGAAAGCAAGCTTTAGGATGAACAGCTTTAGGATGAACCAAACATTCTTGTTTCTGGTCGGGTCTTTGATCCATCTAACTGCATCCTCAAACTGAGAAGGAGGAAACACGGTTCTGATCTAAAGGATCACTAAATTAGTATTTTAGACATGCAAGGGGTGAAGATTTGGTGATGATTCACGCATCGATATTAAAGGAAAGGGCTCTATAAACTTTATCAACAAAGAAGGGAAACGAAAGATATTGGCGAATGTCTATTATATTCCGAGAGAACAAGTTCCCTTGAGGTATCTCAAAACCTGTTTCAACGCAGCCGCATGAGAACTCCTCGGATTATGCATATAACGACTAAGCACACCAACACTCTGAGCTAGGTCTGGTCTTGTGTGAATCAGGTATCTTAGGCATCCTATGTTTCTCCGGAACTCAGTTTCATTGACTGCTTCTTCTTCTGGTGATTGAGCAAGCTTCAGACCTGGTTCCATTGGCACATGAACCGCATTACATTCACTCATTCCTGCCTCATCGAGAATCCTAGTTGCATATCTTTCTTGTTTTAGGATCACGCCATCTTTCAACTGTATAACCTCTATCCCCAAATAGTAATTAAGCTTTCCGAGATCACTCATCTCAAACTTCGTCGCCATCTCTAGCTTGAACTCATTGATATCTTCTAAGTTTGAACCCGTAACGAGCAGATCATCCACATACACTGCAACCAGGAGCTGTGATTTCTTTGTTCTTCTGTGAAACAACGATGGTTCTTTAGAACACTTACTAAAGCCGAGCTCCTTAAGAATCTGTTTTAGCTTCACATTCCAGGCTCTAGGTGCCTGCTTCAAACCGTAGAGCGCCTTGTGCAATTTGTAGACCTTTGTTTCACTTCCTCTCACCTTGAAACCCTCCGGTTGAGATACATATACTTCTTCTAGCAGTTCTCCATGCAAGAATGCCGTTTTCACATCGAGATGATGTATCTCCCATGAGTTAGACGCAGCCAAAGCTATGATTACTCTCACAGTTTCTAGTCTTGCAACTGGAGCAAACACTTCCTCAAAGTCAATACCATGTCGTTGTACGTAGCCTTTTGCCACAAGTCTTGCTTTGTATTTATTTATACTCCCATCAGCGTTGCGTTTCAGTTTAAAGACCCACTTCAACCCAATAGCTTTGCATCCATCAGGTAGATCGACTAGAGTCCATGTTTTATTCTTCTTGATACTCGCAATTTCATCTTCACAAGCATCCCTCCATACTTTCTTATGTTTTGCCTCACTCCAGTCCCATGGCTCCTCATTGATGTACAGAAGGATTCTCTCTGTTTCAAGCATCTCAGTGATCAACACGTAGTCATCGAGATAAGCAGGTTTCACGCTTGGTCTCGTTGATCTTCTTACGCTTACTTCCTCTGTTTCTTCCTCCTCTGTTTCTTCGTACTCTGTTTTTTTATTAGCAACCTCCTCTGTATCTTCAGAAACCTCGCCTTTATTCTCTTCACTAGTATCATCTGTATCATCATCTCCAGTTATTCTGAACGTGATCAAGCCTGGTTCACATATCTCCTCCTTGTTTGTATTCCACTTCCAACTCTTTTCTTCGTCAAAGATGACGTCTCTGCTCACTAATATCTTCCGACTAGTTGGATTGTATAACCGATACGCCTTTGTTCCTGGTTCAATTCCCAAGTGTACTACTGCTCGTGCTCTATCATCTAGTTTCCTTAGGTGTGGTGCTTCGTTTCTTGCGTAGCAAACACATCCGAATACACGCAGGTGTTGAACACTCGGTTTCTTCCCTTTAAGGCTCTCATATGGTGTCTGTAGTGGAGACAAAGTCCTTGTTGCGACTCTATTAATCAAGTAAGTCGAGTGTCTCACTGCTTCTCCCCATAAGTAGTTAGGAACATTCATGTGCTTCATAATGCTCCTTGTCATCTCCATCAAAGTTCGGTTACGCCGCTCTACAACTCCGTTCTGTTGTGGCGAATATGGAGCTGTGAGGTGACGTTTGATGCCATGAATATCGCAGAACGTATTGAACTCTCCAGAGCAAAACTCTCCACCCCTGTCTGTACGGAACGTCTTGATGAGCCTACCTGTTTCTTTCTCAACGATACTTTTGAATACCTTGAACTTTTCAAGAGCTTCACTTTTCTCTTTCAATAGAATCGTCCACATGTATCGTGTATGATCATCAATCAATACAAACACATACCTATTCTTTCCTGCTGTTGATGGAGATATTGGACCACAAAGATCTCCGTGGACAAGCTCAAGAGCTTGTGTAGCTCGATAAGTTGTTGCCTTTGGAAAGCTTTGTCGTGTTTGTTTTCCCATTGAGCATGATCCACAGATTTCTTTCTCAACTCCTATGTCCGGTATACCTCTTATAATCTCCTTACTAATCATCTTCTTCATATTATCTGTACCAACATGTCCAAGCCTTGCGTGCCATATAGCAGAATCATCGATCTTTGTGGCTTGCAGACACTTACCAATCTCAACTTCCATTGATACCTTGTACAGTCGATTTCTAGCCCTTATTGCCTTTACTAACAAGCTCCCTTCACGGTCATATACCTCCAAGAAATTGTCTCGCATCCTCACATCACAACCGGACTCTGTAGCTTGTCCTAAGCTAATAATATTACTTTTTAGCTCTGGAATATAATAGACATTCGCCAATATCTTTCGTTTCCCTTCTTTGTTGATAAAGTTTATAGAGCCCTTTCCTTTAATATCGATGCGTGAATCATCACCAAATCTCACCTTGCCTGTGACCCCTTCATCAAGCTTCTCAAAGAATTCTCTTCTTCCAGACATGTGATTGCTAGCTCCATTGTCTAGATACCACATGTTGTCTCCATCCGTGTGTGTCTCAAGCTTGCTAGGTGACACATTCTCTTCATTCAGGTACACGATCTCATTCATCATCAACTCCTCTGTACTTTCATTATCATGCACAACCTCATCATGCACGACCTCATCCTGCACAACCTCATCATGCACGACCTCATCATGCTCTACATCATCCTGCACAACCTCATTGATCATTAGCTCCTCAGCTTGATGTGTACTTTCATTGTCGTTTTCTTGTGTCTCTTGGAGCTTAAGAAGACGGTCTGGACAGTTGTAGGCATAGTGACCACTTTTATCGCATCTAAAACATACGACTTTGCTTGTATCCCTTCCATCTTTCCAATCTGTTCGGTTATTCCAACGACCACGCCCTCTTCCTCTGCTATTAAGACGTCCACCTCGTCCCCTGCCTCTACCATAGCCACTGTCTTGCGAATCTTGATTATCATAATTAGTATACAGCAGTTTGCTTGTATCTTCTTCCTTCTCTTCTTCTTTGATTCTTTCTTCATACGCTTTTAGACGCCCAACCATATCCTCAAATCCTGTAGTATTGAGATCAAGAACCTGTTCAAGAGCTGCTATGATATGTATGTATTTTTTTCTTGGAAGACTGCTCAAGAACTTCTTCACTAGCTTTGGTTCCTCAATAGTTTCTCCCAAAGAAGCAGATTTCGACGACATCTCCGAAAGCTTCCCTGAGAAATCATCAATGCTTTCTGTATCCTTCATCTTTAGTCGGTTGAAGTCATCTCTCAGTGTCTGCAACCTGGCTTCTCGGACCCTGTCAGCTCCCACATGTCTTGATTTTACAGAATCCCATATCTCCTTCGAGGTCTCTAGATTACCTATCTGCAAGATCAAGCTTTCTGGTACAGACTGAAATAGAAGTGCACGAGCCAAGTCGTTCTTCTCTCCTTCTGCTATTCCTGGCTCGATTGCTTCCCACACCTTATGTACTTTAAGCGCTGCTTTCATCCTCATGCTCCATACCGTATAGTTTATGGCATTGAGCATTGGACATTGAATGGTCGAGGGACCATTCTCTCTTGATTTGTTTGTCGACACAACAAGATCCTTATCTCCCATCTCTTACGATTTCAATAGTGCTCTGATACCAAATATTGAATCGTAAACCTTATGAATGCAAACTTGATATCTCAAAAGTACTCACTTTATTGATAGCTCTCAAGACTCAAACTCAAACTCATAAGTTATGCTACAAACTTAGCATCTCCTTATATAGCTATTACAAGTTCCTAAACTCATTAGGTAATATATCTTTGGATAAACATCAATCCTTCTAATCCTAATCTCATTAGGATAACTTCTATCTCAAGTTAACTTCAAGCTTAAGTCAACAAAAACAAAATTTAAAAGGGTTAAAATACATCAGCCATATACAGTGACAGAGCTAGAAATTTTGTCAAGGAGATCAGTCCATAGTTAACATATATCAATGAAAATTTTACACTATTTTCAAAATTTTCAAAGATATATATATACGTGTAAACAATTTTTTTCATAAATGTATATAGGTCAACTGTTCCACATGCTATTGATGTGGCTCCGCCACTAGCCATATATAGTCGGTTTACATAGGTAGACATCATGAAACCCTAGCTAATTCTCAAATAAAATCAAGATCATTATGTAAACAAAAAGGCGGGTGATACAAAATTAGGCCTAAGCATCTTTAACTCAACTCGGAATACCTATCTAAACCCGAACCGGAAAATCCGAAATCGGATCTAAAATGTTATACAAAAATATCTGAATGGAACTTATGAACCTAGTACTTGGAGTTTGGTTATAACCTTAACCGAACCGAAATCCAAACTAAGATCTGAAGATATCTGAAATTAGTTAAATATATTAATGTTTTTATATATGTTAAGGTGATTTATATATTTTAAAGTATTCAAAATATTCTTGTAGTTTATTTTATTTGTCATTTTGACTACTTTTTAGTTAATTTAGATAGTTTAAGTAATTTTTAATTAAATTTGTAAATAATTTATATATTTTGAAAAACAAATTTGTCAATTTTTGAAGTTTAAAGAATATATTTTAGACGATTTTAGACTTTGGTTACATTCGATCCAAATCGACAATAATTAGTAAAACCTGAATGGGACTTATGAAAATTAAAATAATATCGAAAATCCGAAAATCCGAATCACCCGACCGAAATCAAATAGTCTCAATTCAACATTATTATATAAATGAAACTGCATATGGGATAATAATATACTGTAAAATACAAAATTAAGTAATCAATTTTTTTTTAATTTTTTTCTGGTAAATTTAACTGGAAACCAATTCAGATAAGATTAAAATACATAGGTTTAGTCAATTACTAATGTCTGTAAGGTGCCAAGTTCGAAATTTAGCTTGGCACTCTTTGTCATATTTTAGTTAACAAAACATGTGTTAGTTACCAGTATTTCGTTAAGTGACTAAAGGTTGTCCAAAAGAGAAAAAAGCCGTCGACTGTTAAAGAGAAGATAGGATGTTCCTGCGAAGAATCTCTCCTCTGTTCTCTATCATAGCCAAAAGGTTGGGTTCCAGTCTGAGAGTGTAACTCAATAGAGCGACAACAAAATCTCCCTTTCAATCAAAAACCCATATAAAATCGAAGCTGACGGATTTTTTGCTTATTTTTTTAAATTTGTAGATCACAAAGTCGCTTCCTTTCGAGTCCGGCGCCTAACTCTGCTCAGAACTGGGCATCTCGCGGCCACAACTTACGACAAGGTTTCATTCTTCGACTCTCTGTTCGTATCTCTCGTGTCTTTAGATTTAGTAGTAGACAAGGTGTTTGTTGAAATGCCGCTGAGAGAGAAATAGAGCTTACTTGTTCACGGCTCTTTTAAAGTTTTCTTCTTTTTTTTTCTGTTGGAATATGATTTAACTCTGAAACACTGTGGTAGGAAGGAAGGAACCTTAGTCCTAAGATATGACCTAACATCAACGGTTGCATAATCATCTCTAAATAACGATTGCAGCATAATCCTTTGAGAATGGTTTAGTTAATCTTAGTTGTTTTATTCTCTTGCAGCAACTCGATCATACGCAAGTGGAGGTCGTAAAGACTACAATCTCTTTGGTAGTAATGTGAAACCTGGTGATGCTGATTTTAGAAAAAGCATGGGAGAAAGATATGAAGGATGATGATGATGATGACACTCTATGGTCAGGAAGTGAAGACGAAAGCGATGATAAAGGACTTGAGAAAGAGGTTAAGAAAGCTAGGCAACAAGCTAAAGCCACCTCTGATCTAATCGATGCAGACGATAGTGACGAGTTATACAGCGTTTGGTCTGGAAGCGATGAGGAGAAAACGTTATGGACCGGCGACGAAGGTGATGACGACGACGATATTCCGACAGAACCGCACCCGAACGAAGCATCTGATAAGTACTTGGACAAGCTGTTTGAGTTCGAGGAGAAACCAAAGTACAGGACAATCTCTGAGCTGTTGAAATCCGAAAACGAGCCTGAGGAGCTTTCACCTGGTAAACAGGCGAGGAAGCTTGCCGTTGAGAACGCGTTGAAGAAGCTTAACAAAGGGCCTGACGGGCGTTACACAAACGTGTGGGAAGTGATGAGTGATGTCGACATTTTGATTGGAGCGTTTGAGAACATCATCTCAGGGCCTGAATATGAGGAGCTGAGAAAAGGTGGACCCAAGAGGTTGAACATGCAGTTCTTCAAGGATATACAAACTCGCATGAGAGATCCAAACTTCAAATTCACGCCTGAGATAAAGTTGAAGCCCAAGAGTAAACTAGTGCCTAGGAAGAAATGGCAGAAGGCACAGTCCAGGAGAAGGAAAGCTCAGAAGCGGTAAAAAAAAGCTCCTTGCCTGCCTATTCAAAGATCCTATAATAGATTTTAACAGGTAGTAAGTCCACTCATCACATTACCAAATCTACATCCTGTAAGTTGTTGCTGCTATGTTGATTCATAATGGATCTTTGCATGGTTAGAGGAATGCTTAGAGAACAACAACAGCAAACATCTTCAACAAGAATGAGTTAAAGAATGTTGTGACTGTTTCATCCTGATACCAATCCTGTAAAGAGTCGGTACCGTGATTGAACACCTTTCCTTTGGAGTGATTCTGGGGAAGACTTTATATTCCTTCTACTAAAGAAGCTTTTGTAGGAAAAGCTAAAGATGCTTTGGTCCCTATTGGACATTTTTGTTGGAATAATACAGCTTTTCTGGCACTTTGATCTTCAAAAGTTTTTTCTTTGGTGTTAAAAAAGTTGGAACTTGTAATGTTGACACTCTGTTGCCATTTGAAGCTTAACAAATCACAAGATGCTTGATTTTTGGGTCTCTTCCTAATATTCTTATTTGTTTATTTATTAATTTTAATTTTCGTCAAATCATGTCCTATAGAAATTAGATAAATTCACCAACATACGTTGGTCTATTATTTTCATATTATAAATTGTTTTAGCTAATTAAAAATTATTACTACTCAAAAATTTTATTTAAATATAGTTTAATTAATCATAAAACATATCAAATTTAATACTAGATTATAGTATTTAATAAATACATGGCAAAATGAACACAACTTGTAAAACAGAGGAGCCTATTTTTACTCTTGGGAATCCACTAAGCTTAGGGGTTATTGATTTGACTACTTCGAGTATCACTCAACTAAATATGTATAAAATAAATAATGCTCGAATAGGATACTAGACCATGCAGACAAAATGTATCCGTGGTACAACTCACTTTCTCAGTTCATGAACTTTTGGTGGTGGTTTAAGGTTATATTCTATTATACATTCCTGGAGGACCAACGCATTCTTTGGCTAACATTTGATGATAATGCTAAAATAGTACTTTCTAATCGAATGAAATGCTTCAAAAGAATCTAGTGACAAGTAATAGGCTAATAGCCTTCAGTCATTATAGGTACGTACTATCTTAATATCAAGGCCACGGTTATTTTTTGAGTTTTCGTTTGCTTTACCATGTTATAAGGTCGACAGAGTTTGAGAAAGTCTATTGGGAGTTAGATAGATCGTATCTTAAGCCAATGAGGCCATTTTCAAAACGAGCAAAAAAATCGACACCAACACTCCAGAAAAAAATAACCATAAATATTTTTTGTATCATTTATAGCTTTGATTCCGTTCGAAAATTGTCTCCATAGTTACATAGACTCTGCCTTACCTTTACTATATGAGAATAATACCAAAAGTAGATGTGTATAACAAGACACACAACAAAAAATACACATAACATGTATCTTGTTCGCACAATTTCACATGATGGAACAAGCGGCCTGGACGTTGTCGTCGCTAAAGAGTGAAACGTAGTTCTCACCAGGTGTGTTTGCAGCTGGAAACGCTTGTGTGGGGTTGCGGATGTGGCCTGCGGGAGCGCGTTTGTCGTACATGCCAGTGTCAAATGGGTAGTAGACCATATGCTGAGGTATGTAAGGCCAAAACTCTGCCTTCTTCCCTGTGCTCTTCACTCTCTTCAACACCTTGTTTGGGTCCACGTGACCGTTCACCGTTATCCGGCTCTGTTTCCGGTTTACCTCCACTGATTTCACGCCTGTACCGCTCGGTTCCAAACATTAACAAAAAAATGTAATCAATGGTCTAAAATGATATGTATTCTGAACAAAATCAAATATGAATAAACGTTTACAACGTATGACTACATCATGATTTTAAATATTAAAAAGTATTCTAATTGAATATTTAACTTAAAGTTAATAGTATACTTATACACAAATTATTTTACTTACTTTTAGATAATTAAGAAATTAGAATTATTATGTTTAAAAAATATGTTCGCTGACTCTTTTTTCTTGAAACATGCATTCCTGACTTTTTGAATCATAATATTTCCAAACAGAGTTTTTGTAGTCTTTTACAAGCAAATGATTAGTAATTATAAGTTATATTTGGGGAAGCTATGAAATTGTAATTTTAAGAGAAGCATAAGAATCTTTAAAGAGAAATTAAAGCAGGGAGAATAAAGAAAATGGAAACAAAAAGAGTAAAAGGTAAGAAAAAAAAAGACTATTTGCACAAAGTTTTGATTCAAAGCCGGTGAGAGATGAGAATGAGAACCTTTCATGCGACGAACCACGTTTCTAACTCTTCTTTCACAACCATCACAGTCCATTTTCACCTTGATATCCACTGTCTACAAAAACCCATTCATTAACCTTACTAAAATAAACATCAAAATTTATATAAATTCATCCATTCATTACCGTTGTTTTAGTTTAATACTATTTTATTCTGTTACTGCATCATGTATGTCAACTATGATGTACCGATATAAAAATACACAACTAAGTTTCAGGAAGAAAAGTGTTCATTACTAGCTTTCTTGTTTACAATCGCATTTCACTTGTGTTCATAGAATCATGATGACAAAAAACACATATCTTTCATGCACACGATGACACGAACGTGATCATGTTCTAAAACATAACATATGAATTTTATGCACACGAAACGTGCTAGCATAAGGTTTTCGAGTTAACCCAAATTGATTGGAATATATATAGAGAGAGATAATAGACTATTGTTTTCCATAAATAACCAAAAAGCCAAGAAGTGAAGATAATAAGAGAAGAACAAACCTGCAATGGCTTACGCTTGGTTTTGGCATTAGAGTATGTATAAGAACAGAAGCTAGAGATATAATCAAATGCACCCATTCCTTTCTTCACCAAAAACTATGTATTAATATATGATCAAATGGATATCAATATATATATATATATTATGTGTATGAGTGTGTGTGTATATTGGGAGAGAAGAAGAAAGAGCCTATCTTATATAGAGAGGAGAAGAGAGTAACGTGACATGCTTTCAAGATTCCATGTTATATAGGCTTTCTTCAAAAATATTAGTGGTCTATTTCCATTTAAAAGAATGTAACTATTTCCCATTGTAGAAGAAAAGGTGTATTAGGAACGGAAAGTGATAAGGAAAATAAAGAACAATCGATCAAAAATTCTAATATAAAAAATGAAACTTCTCCTCAAACTTAGTTTTCTGTTCGAACTCGAAATTGATGAAACTTGAAAGAGCAATATAATTATGTTAAATAGCTATTTTGATATAAAAAAGTGTCACTTTCTTCTTACTATTGTAGTGAGAAATGATGTGCTAAAAAGCTCTTTATTGGCCTTACTAGACAACGTTCCTTTTCTATTGGCATTTGCTTTGGTTTCGATTCAAAGACTATGGATTTTTCACCCAATTATTATATATCAAAAATAAAGTTCCAATAATTGCCAAATATGCTCCCCTCAACTCAGAAACCATCTCTATAATATTATTTGAGAATTCAGTTTCTTATGTGTCGCGCTCACGTTAGCTCTCACGATGATTGATTATATTGATACTCTTAATGAATTAAAAATATTACATTTAAATACTATTATTTATAATTTAATTTCCTTTTTAAAAATTTTCATATAACATATATATTAAAAAGGAAACATTTATAAACTTTAAAAATCGATGTCGCGCTCATGTGAACTCTCACGATAGTTGATTACATTGATACCATTAATGAATTAAAAATATTACATTTAAATACTATTATTTTTTATTTAATTTCCTTTTTAAAATTTTCCACATAACATATATATTAAAAAAGGAAACAATTATAAACTTTAAAAATTGAATTTAAAAACGAAAATATATGTATATATAATATGATTTAGTTAAAAAAGGAAATTTCAAAAGATAGTAATATTCTATTTTAAAAATATTTTTAAATAACATAAAGTATACTTTTGAAGTAATAAAATACTTGCTTTATATTTATTGTTTCTTAGATAAAAAAAAATATATGTATATCATGTGATTTCATAAAACAATTTTCAGAAAGATAATCTTGATATTAGAAAAAGAAATATTATTTATTTTAAAACATAGTTTTAAACAATATATATATATATATATATATATATAATATATATATTCAAAGCAATAGAAATATTTTGATAGTATATCTAATTTCATAGATGATTACATAAAATAATTAAGTAGCATAAAATGATATATGTTTAATTGACTAAAAATAGTTTATAATTAGTATTATTGAAATGTTTTATTTATCTTTCATATATTTAGTTGACTATAATATCTACAGAAATAATATCTATAAATTATATTTTACTTATATAATATGATTTCTCAAATACAATCACAAAATTTTACTGCTTATTTTTAAGGGATATTAAAAATTATCATTTAACAATAGACTATTTTGATCAAATAATTACAAAATATTTTAAATAACATAACACTATATACTTTAACGAGGTAGATATATTATATTTTTATTGTTAAAATTATGTTTTCCTAATATAAATTTTATTTTTAATGTTTTATGTTTGCTGAGTTTAATATAACTATAATCAAAATACCAAATTAAATATGAATTCTTATTTTTAGATTAATTAAAATAAATTTTAGTTTACCTTTCAATAAATCTAAGACATAAAATTATTTAGAATTTATTAAATATTTTAATCTATTGTAAATATTGATATGTGTTCATGAGCTTTCCAAAATATATTAGTTACTTATATTTGTAACTTCCTATTGATCATCTTTTATTTTTTAATATATATATATATTTTAAATGAACATACAATTTGATAAATATTATGATCATACATGCATTTTTAAACGATAAATAAAATTAATTTGATTTAACTTAATTATATATAACATATTTTATATTAATTATCAACTGAATTTTTAGTAAACGGAGCCTGAATACTTAATTTTATTAGTCCGACCACGTAAACCATAAAAATAAAATAATTATATTTAATTTTGAATTTGAAAGAATATATTTAACTCAATATACTTACAGACTGATCAACCTTATATCTAAAATAATAAGTTATATTAAAATTAATATATCAACTTTCTTTGGATCATATCGATGTGGATCGAATTAAACATTTTGGATCAGACTCTGATACCATGTTAATTAGATGAACCTCAAAAATAAAATCAATTGGTAATAAAGGAGTGAATCATCTATTTTATATGATTATGATCTTTCTAACCCAATATAGGAGACTAGGTTTCTAATACACTATTATCAGATGCTTTAATCAAAGCTAAAATGAACGATGGCCGTTGTTTATTGTTTGACTAAAATCATTGAACGATGCTAAAGACTCTAGATGCTTTGTGCCACAATATGATGTCGAGTTACAAATGATCTCTGACCTTCCTTTTTATAGTTGTGTATATAAACATATAGTTCGTGAATGATGTTGCGTGAGTTTAGGTTGTTCTGCTCATGAAAATTATAATATAAATATGTAAGTATATACATCGTACCATATAATATGATGTGAATGTACTATTATGTTGATGATCTAGTTGACATTGAATTTCAGTTAATATACCGAGAGAAGTACATCATACGATGTATGATGTTGAACAAAAAAAGTACATCATACGATGACATGACGTTGAACCCATGCTTTTTGTATAATCTATAAGTTAACTTTATACTGAAGATTTAGAATCTTCCATTTATGTATTTGAACAATGTATCCCTCTTTGTTATACCTGAAACATATCAGAGAATTTTTAAATAACTCGTAGAATCTAAGCGACTTGTGTTAGACAGGTATTGATTTGAGTCTGTGGTATTTACTCTTTACAGCTTTAAATCAACCGTTGATTTTTGTCATTAGCAATCAGAATCCTTTGCCCCAAAAAAAAGCTATCAGAATCCAAAAGAATTGCCACAATTTTGTTTTGTTTTTGTTCTTGTTCTAGAATAACTGCAACTGGATAGTGTAGAATTTTAAGTAAAGTCCAGACTGTCAACTTATACAGTTATACTATACGAACTCTAGTATTTTTGGTTCGGATAATATTAGTAAAAATAAAATTGATGGAACTTAGTAAAATTCGAAGTCAAAAAAAAAAAAAACCATGCTTCCACTCGCAAAAGTGGACTAAACCACTTGCCCAGAAGTACTTCTAGGAGAGTTCATAGTTATTTAATTCTGTGACAAATTTGATTGTGTCATATCTGAGAGAGCCATGAAACTACTGCAACAACATATAAAAAGCATACGAAGAAACATTCTTCTTACAAACTTAGCACCGTACAATCTCAAAAATCTTGCAACACATAAGAAGAAGGAAACAGTGTTTGTAACTCCAGCTTGATCCTAGACGCCTCTTAAACCTGCTGCAACCGTCTCTGGCAGTGTCTTAGTAGCGGTCATGGCGTCTGTAACACGGTTGAAACATAAGTTTAAATGGAACCAAAAGATATGCAGTTGATAAATATGTTTTCTTGATCAAAGTTACCTGCTGCGGCGATCATAATCCCTGTGTCTTTCCCTAGACCTGGACCGGTCCCGCCCGCTTCTCGAGTCATAGTTTCTTTCATGATCACGGTGTTCATGATGCCTGTCACGATCTCTACTCCTACGATCAACATCTCTTCCACGGTCACGGCTATCACCTCTGTCCCTATCTCTACTTGATTCTCGCTCTCTGCTCCTCTCTTTTGATCTGAGATTGGTAGTTTTCAGTGAAAATATTCAAGTAAACCAAGAATGTGTTTAAAAAGCTTAGGAAAGTAAACCTTCTTTCTTCCACCCGTTCCTTGTGAACTTTGTTTTTCTCCTCCTGAAGAAAACATATAGATTAATATACAGTCTACATTGATCACAGTTAAAGTTATATTCTTTATTATTTATTTACCTGAAGCTCTGCTAATTTGTCACGGATCAGCATGTAACCCAAATGAAGCTTCCCTCCAAAATGATCAGCTAACCGACGATCACTAAAGGCACCACAAAAGATTTTTTAAATATTGCCAAATACAAAATCACCGTGACATAGATATAGTTTTAAAGGGTCTAATATTTATCTCTAACAGGTACCAATAAATCAAGAATAGAACGCACATTTATTAGCTGCAATAAGTAATCCTCTTTAAACTGAGCGCAAAAAGCCTGCTGCTGGTGAAAAGGAGAGGTACAATAGCCCGTGTCAAATAATGGAACCCACTTGCAACTCAGGAATCTATTACTACTAGCTAAACGCCAAGGAGCTATAACGCACAATTTTTTTAAAAAAAAGTAACAGAACTTAACTTGTCATAGATGCTCAAAAATGCTCCGCATATGTCACATAGACGCAGCTTCTGGTCTGTCTGAGACAACAAAGAAACAGAGAGTGAGGGCTAACAACTAACAAATTAACAAAAATAAATAGACAAGGATGAGAACATGGTATGTTTCTGTTCAAAAGCAATCTTTACTAAGCTGTTTGACTATTAGGAACATGGCCATGCATGCTTTAAAAGAATAAAATGAATTCTCCTTCAAATCCACCACTATTTCCTTTTTTTTATACTAGTAGAAGGGAGCATCTCCTTTAATCACATTCTACATTCTAAATACATTTTTCAATGGATGATAAAGGGGTGATATTGACTTACAATGCGCACATCAGCAGCAGTGAACTTGGTTGAATCCACAACAGGTTCTTGCCTAGCAGAAAGCTGAAACATATAACGACACAATACTCTTACGAATTAACAAAAGATAGGGAAAACTATATTATACGACAAATGAAGGAGGGAGAGACAAAAAGCACGCCGAACTATTCAAACAATGTGCCCAAAACAAGACTAGAGATTCCTATTTCAACAGATTTCATAAACAAATCCACATCCTAGGAAGTATGTAGGAGATAAGTGCTAAACAGAAAACAAATTTAAGAAGAAAAAACAAAACCTTCTTAAGAGCTTCAGCCTCTTCTAGTGCTTTCTGCGCCTCATCAACCATTCCTTGTTCGCCTGGATGAAAATAAAAATAAAAAACAGAAGCCACAATATTAAACCACTACAGTGTACACTTTAAGAAGTTAAAAATCACACCACATATAGCGAAAGAGATAAAAGATAGAGAGGTAGCCCCTTACCAAACTCTTCAGCTTTCTTTAGTTTCTCATTGATCATCTCTTGAGTACGAGGATCCGGCGGAGGTAATGCTGCAGATGGCTGCTGAGCTGGGATGGGCTGTGGCAAGGACGCCCTATCTTTGTTGAATGCCTCCAACAGCAGCACAGCCTGTGGGGAAACAAGACAAAGAACTTGACTGTTAGTAAATTACCAGACGCCACCAAATAGCAAAGCACGTAAAATCACAGACCTGTAAGTCAGCTCTCTTAGTCCTCATCTCCTCAGCTAACTCAAGAGCTCTAATCTTCATATCCGTCTTTCCTTCCAGATCTGCAATAATAACATCACCATATTAAAGATAAGCAGAAAAATGGACTTCGAACTTGGAAGCAGATATAGGTGGCCAATTAAAAGACAATTAAGATTTTCATATTTACCATGCAGGTCTGCTTCCTTCATCTTCTCTTTGATTTGATTTGATAGCTCGAGAATTTCAGGTGACTGCAGTAAAACAATGAAACAATGAGGAAAAGCCAGAGTTAAAAAGAACAAAAAAAAACATTATAGATCAAGACCTGAGTAACTTGGGTGACAGAAATAGCAATGGCAGCATTGGCATCCTCTTCCTGAAGACGCTTAAGGGCCCTAGCAATCTTCCTATCACACTCCACAATAAGCCTGTCAATTGCGTCTTCCAATTCCCTATCGTAGTTGTCAACACCTTTTGCCTTCGCTTCTTTATATCTAAGAAAAGAGTTAAAGCAACAAAGTCCTACAAGGAAAGAAGTAAATCTCCACTGAAGAACTGGTGTGCCTGAAAAAGGATACTCTTTCCTGAGCTGCAAAGAGTGCACCTTTGGGCAAGGACCCATATCCATTTTCTGATAATAATAATAATAACAATTAAAAGGCCAAATTAATACAGGTTTAGATGTACAGGCAGCAAACTCACAAATCTCAAGTATTCATCATGCAATTAAAGAGCAAAACAAAGACATTCACTAGCAAACAAATCTCTATAAGATATGTTAGGGTTCATAAATCAAAAGCTCTCTACTTTTGTTACCAAGACGAGAAAGTTAGGGTTTTTCGAGATACTAATTGAAAACCCATTAGCCGCCGGAGAAGAAGAGATAGAACTCACGGTCAATTGAAAGAGCTCGTGAGGGCAGAGACCAGATAAGTAGAGACGACAGACATCACGGTCGTAGTATTTGCGATTCACCTCCGTCACATCGCCGTTTCGGTTAGCTCCCATGAGCACATCTAGCTGCTTTCTCATCGCGTCCATCTTCGCTTCTTTCTCTCTTTCAATCACGGAATCGATCCCTCCTTTCCGACAGTGTTTCGATTTTTTTTTTCTTTTTGTAGTAATTAGGGTTCAATCTTTCGGTTATAGTCCCTTAAGATTAAATGATTTGAGATTTTTCCCCCAACTAATATTTTTGGGCTTATTATTTCGATTTTAGAAGTTTTTGAGTTTTTGGCTAAACAAAAGACCATTACTCGGCAAGATTTTTGGGCTTTTGGGGGATTTCGGCCTTTAGTTTGGGCTCTTGACGTACCACTGAAAACAGAACTTTATCTTAAGAATGCAAAATTAAGTCTTTGACGTTATGTTTCATCATATTCAACTTTTTGTAAAAGAAAAATCTCCAATCATAACATTTCTTGGCGCACGACAATTTAACATTCGGTCAATTCTGAAAAATCTGAACGAAAGAAAAAAGATTTTCTTTTCCAAGATGTATATATTAATTAGATTTTTTTTGTCGACAAAAAAAAGTATATATAAATTAGATACACAAAGAAAATTGATGGAAAAGAAAATGAGATTTGTCAGTTATGCAAAGAATGGTTGTGATGTGGAGTGTAAATACAAGAACTCCCCCGCTTTAAGAGCATTTCCATCCCTACTCCATAATTTACTCAATTTATAGAATAAATGGAATGGAAAATGGAGTGATGAACAAAAAATAAAAGCATTACTCTATAAATGGAGTAATGCTTTTATTTTTGTTCACTACACTCCATTTACTCTATAAATGGAGTAAATTATAGTGTGAGGATGGAAATTCTCTAAAAAGGGGGAAAAGAATGTTCTTATATATAAAACATCTATAAAAAGTGAAATGACTTGTCTTTTAATCAAAAATATATATAAATAGAGCATAAACATAAATGCTAATTTGTGTAATAACCATTTCAAAAGAAAATATTAAGAATATAGTAGATATTGACACTATTAAATCTTTTAGCATCTTTTTCAGTTTTCTCATTTTCTTAAGCCAAATTGACGGTGATAACATATATAAAGAACATACATCACTTTGATGAAAAATAAAATAAAAATATTTGTAGGACGTTGGTGTGGTTATACCATCCACAATAGTGATTATATTGATATTATATTAATAGAATAGATCATATTAAATGGTATAGTTTATATCAATGAAATTATAAATAGCTATACTATGTATACCACAATTAACAATAGTATAAAACATATTTTTTGTGGCGGAAAATTCAACAAATATAATTCAAACTACACAAATATTTTAAATACTCTAAAATATATAAATCATCTTAACATATATAAAAACATAAATATATTTAATTAATTTTGGATATCTTCGGATTTTAGTTTGGATTTCGGTTCGGTTCAGATTATAATCAAACTCTAAAGTATTAAGATTATCCTAGATATCCAATTAGGGGTGTTTATTTTTTTTTAATAATTAAAGTGGTAAAAGTGATAAGCATTGATGCTTAAATCAAGCTTGGAGTGCTTAATTAAGCACCAAAGCTTCTCTCTTCCAACTTTTGTTTATTTTTTTCTTTTTTTTTTAGTTTGAAAATCACTAAACACCTCCTCTTAAGCTATTGCATTAATGGTGCTCAAGTAAAAATAATATAGTTTATATTGTAATAATTATAGATGCTGTTTTTCAGTTAGACACCTAATTATATTTTATTTGATGGTTACTCAGAACAATTTTCTTAAATATAAATAATATGACAATGGCACTGGCTGCTGCAATTGCAATTGCAATGTACTAGTGTTATGGGTTTTCGTACGCTAAAGCCAGACGCTTGCAGATTCTTATCATTTCCATATTCTGTCTTTATATGACAACTAGATCTTGATCTACGCTTTGGAAGCGCGGAATATTTTACGATGAAAAATTTCACTAATAACTTAACAAATATTTTGGTAATTTTTAAAAGTGTGTATTTAAAATATTTTTGCATTTAAATCAGCATTTTTAAATTCAACCCGATTGTGATTATACCGGTTAATTCAGAGATATGACAATTTAATTTAGGTTTTTAAAATATTCATATTAGAAAAATTACTAAAACCCAAGATTAACCGATTGAACAGTTGGATGACCGATATGTAATCTAATTTGATTTAAATTGTAATAATTTCATAATTTGTAATCTTATACTCCAAATTTTAAAGTTCATTATTTTACAATTTATGAAATTATGATGTTTCTACAAAATTTTAAAAAGAAAATGATAGATATAACATAACTAAGATTAATTATTGTATTGTTTGGAAACATTGATAATAGTATAAAAAAATATATTGTTTGGAAACATTGATAGTAGTATAAAGAAATAAATATATTGTTTGAAAACATAGAGTGTAGTATAAAGAAAGAAACATTAATGATTTAATGTAAGTTTAACTATAAAGTATATAAAGTATAAAGGTGTATTTAATTTAAAAACTTACAAAACAAATGTTAAGTCCAATAGAATGTTTCTGTTTTAATAAGATAGATTTTTAAAATATTCATATTAGAAAAATTACTAAAACTCGAGATTAACCGATTGAACTGTTGGATGACCGATATGTAATCTAATTTGATTTAAATTGTAATAATTTCATAATTTGTAATCTTATACTCCAAATTTTAAAGTTCATTATTTTACAATTTATGAAATTATGATGTTTCTACAAAATTTTAAAAAGAAAATGATAGATATAGCATAACTAAGATTAATTATTGTATTGTTTGGAAACATTGATAATAGTATTAAAAAATATATTGTTTGGAAACATTGATAGTAGTATAAAGAAATAAATATATTGTTTGGAAACATAGATAGTAGTATAAAGAAAGAAACATTAATGATTTAATGTAAGTTTAACTATAAAGTATATAAAGTATAAAAGTGTATTTAATTTAAAAACTTACAAAATAAATGTTGAGTCCAATAGAATGTTTCTGTTTTAATAAGATAGATATAAAATATTGTGTAATACATTATATGACAAGTTCCTTAGATAGGAGGAGTTAAATATGAAAGTACAAAAAAATGAAAGCACTAAAAACCTTTTCTCCAAAAAAAAAGCACTATAAACCCTAATCTTAGAGCAGTGCCAGTCTAACATTTTACGCTGCTTTAATCCAATTTTTAAATCATGCCCTTCAAAGTTTTTATCCAAAATTACAAACATTAATATAAAAATAACTAAGCTTTCATTAAACAAACAACTCACATAAAATTTTTATTAAAAAACAGTAAACAAACTAAAAAATAATTACATTTGTTTTGCAAAATCATTTAGTAATTTAATAAATATTTAATCATATCAGTCTTAATTAATCCACTTAATCTCATGTGTAACATAGAAAACCACAAATAAATATATATCAATTTTAATCTCAGCAACTGTTTTATCTAAAGCAATACACATTAAACAACTGATGTGTTTGATTAAATCCTACATTTCTTAACCAAAAAAATATTTTACTAGGCTTTGTAATTTTTTATATTGTTTCTCATAAAAAAATAGTCATGTAAACATATTATCATCAACTATTTCTTAATGCATATCATTTTGAAGTTTTCAAGTTTAAATATTATGATTTCAAATTATTATCACTAAAAATGTTAGTATTATATTAAGTAAAAAGCCTTATCAAATTTTTAATTTAAAAACATTAATAAGAAAAAATAGAAATATGCCTTTTTAAATCGGATACCTCAGTCGATGGCTTGGATGGCTTCCCTTCTGGGCCGGCCCTATCTTAGAGCATCTTCAACCCACTCTATATTTTACTGCAAAATAGAGTGAAAAATAAAGTGATGAACAAAGAAAAATCTTATTACTTCATATATGGAGTAATCATTTTTTATTTGTTCACCATTCCATTTTCCACTCTATTTTTCAGTAAAATATGGAGTGAGATTGGAGATGTTCTTAATCGACAAGAAGTATTTTGATTTAAAATGTTAATCAACTAGAAACAATATTTTGATTTAATTACATGTGTATCTTAAACGAGAAAATAATTGACTGAAGTGCAAAAATATTTCTGATAAGAACATCCATGTTCCTAATGTTAATGTGCATATATATAGTAAACATGTGCATGCAAATGCACAAATGAATGGGGGTAAAGCAAAAGGTATAGGGTGGGGGGAATGGTATAGCAGCAGCAGTTACATTTATAATGACAAATACTTAAAACTCATCCATCTGATTTGTCAATGCTATTTTCCTCTCTTTTCTTTTTTACTACAACCATTTTCCTCTTCTTTACCACTCTTCCTCGTTTTCTACCTACTTACAGATTTTCTTACTTTTGGCCACATGCTCTTGACTGTTGTAGATATCTCCATCTGCAAGTGTTTCCATTTATTTTTAGATACTACAGGTGTTCTGACTTCAATAAGTTACCCTCAACACATTAGTTTTTCTATTAAGAAAAACACAGCATAAAACTAATTGATATCCTCGTTTGGCTTTAAACAAGTAATAATGGTTTTACCAAAAAAACCTCTGGATCATGATATAGTATATAGTCAAACTCTCATCCGTCTTTCGATTTTACTATTTCACCATTGTCTGTACCTGGATGCAATTTTAGACAAAATTAACACACATTCAATGAAGTTATGTTGTGGTAATGATAAAATACGTTTACAACCAAACCAAGTACTATATTTCTTTCATTTTTAATATTGTCCCTTCATCAAAACATAAATTAAATGAACAACGCTTTTTTGGTAGCGACCAGAAAAAAGTTAAACCGTATATAAAAAGTGTAAAAACCTTTAAATTCGTATAAATTCACTAATTGAGTGGATATGTTGAAATAGTTGGGTACCAAGGTTTCGGGGTTATTACAGATATGAACAAACTATAAGAAAAAAATAATATGGTTTTGTAGGTACGAGGCAATTCTTGAACGTGTGTTGGTGGTGTGTTAGATACCGCAAGCATAATAATGGAGGAAAGTGAAATTAAATTATAAAATACACAAAGAGGATCCTTTGAATCGTATCTTACCAAATAAAGTCCAAAACTGTTAAATTTGTCTAAACATTAGAAAGATTATAAACCATGCACATGCTCACTATCTTTTCATTGATCCATGTGTATACCCTACATATTTCCTCCCTAATTACCCTAAATCCCCTATATCATTTATTTATTCGATATTAATCGGATAAGCTCAACTACTTTACAACTATTGCTTACGATACTTCTCTGGCATCCCCTCCCTACTAGTCATCACCTATATGTAATAGTGTTAGTTTTAAGTATAACTACATTTATTTGAGACAGTTTATCATTGTCTGCTTTTTTCTCTCTTTTGAATTAAACGCTCTCATCTCTCTCTAGAAAGCCACCGCATCTCTACTGTTTCCGACCGGCAGTTTAGCTTCCATAGCCACCGCCGGTCCGGCTTCTTTTAGTTTTTCTTCCTTTTTTTCTTTTGCATGTCTTTATCAGCGGGGAAGGGACAATCGGATCCCCTTTTCTTTTGTTTTAATCGGCGCCGGAAGGAAGAGGTGGTTATAGTTCTCTCCTCGTCGGTTCTTTTTCGTCTCCGGCATCGCATCTTCCACTTGATGGATGGCCGGCGTTTGACTCTGGGGCCCTGCCGTATCTTCTTCGGAGGTGGTCGCCGGCTTCTGCTTCTCGGGAAAGTCTTCGAGCTGAGTGTCAAAGGATTCCTTTACTGTGGTGGCGGCTGGGATAAGATTAGTCTTCGGTCTCTTCGATTGAAGCTATCTTAGGCTCGGGCCGGTGATGTCTCATTCCAAATCCTATATCCCTAATATTGTCGTTGGGGGTGGATTCGGTGGTCCTGGTGATTTGTCCCGGAGGTGTCCGGTGGTTCTGTTTCGAAGATTACAGCGTCGACTTTCAACTGGAAAAGGAGTTGGTGATTGCGTTTCCGGCGAAGGTCTTGGTTCTCGGTCCCGGCGGCGATCTCCCCCCGATCGAGATGACGAAGCTTTCATCTGCCACGCATCTTCTGTACTGCCGCGGTTGATCACGTGGAGGTGTGTGTTGCGGTGTGCGGTGGCGGGTTTGGGTCTCGGGTTTTTCCAATTGGGCTTGGAGTTTGTTTTAGTTCGTGGGCTTGTATGTGTATCCGGTTTGGGTTATCGGTTGGGCCGGTTTGGGCCTTGTATTATGTTTAGTGTTTAATAAATTACTTTTAGTTGGCAAAAAAAAATTACTTTTTGCGTTTACAGTGCTATTATTGCTAGAGGACGGGATTATATTGCGTTTGAAACTGTTGTGATGTTTTAATTGGTTGAACAACAGCCACTGGACATTTATATTTTGTTTCCTTTATATGTTTAACTAGGTGTTTTTTGCACCATGTACACTGATAAATTTTTAAAAAATTTAAATTATATTTAAAACAAAATTTATTAATATTATATGTTTTATTATTTTGACCAATAATAATATAAATTTGATTAAATTAATCATAAAATTAAGAATAAAATATTTTATTTTAAATTATATTTAATAATATATATGTTTATATTTAAATTTTAATCTTAGATAACTTTTTATCTATTTCTTTTGGTTAAATATATTAAAAAAACTTTTATAGTGTTACAAAAAATATTCGTATAAAATTATATAGTTATCAAAAATTTAAACTAAACAATATTTATAAAATTTGTAAATATCTAAAATAAAATAATGATGTTACGATTGAAAATTTATAATATTAAAAAAATTAGAAAATTTTGAAAAATTTAGTAAGAAATTTTATAATTATAAAAATTAAAATAAATAATATTTTGAAATTTATAGTGTCATATTTGAATATATTTATTTTAGTGATGATTTAGGAGTAGTTACCATATGAACTATTGATATATTCTATAAATTTTACCAAAAATATATATCAACATTAAATGTAACTATCATGTCATATTTAACCGTAAATCATGTCATCAATTTTAATAGTTATTTTACATTTTTTCTGTAAAAGTGATTGTAAATAAAACATGTGACAAATCACTTCACAAATAATGTCTATAGATTGAATACTTTTTCCATCTCCTCCATTATTTCCATTATTATGCTTGCTTATATAAAATGGATAGTGAGTTCTTGTATAATCTATTGGACACTCAAAATAACAGCAAAAAAAATTGACGTATTGCATTTTTAATATAGCTGAGATATGACATCTTTTTTTTGGTCAACAGCTGAGATATGACATCTTGTAAGATCAAGATAACCTGTGAAGTAAATTACATACTATTAGTGTTGGCTATTTTAGAGGAACGTATGTTTAGTTTAAACAGGGAACTATGTAATTCAAATATCAGCTCGCTCGGTCATAGGTTCACACATACACATGTCTCTACCAGACACAGCATCGTTGGTCTAAATTCGACAGCTAGTGAGTTTTTGGATTTTACTAAGTTCTCGTGTTACTCTTTTTATATTTTTGTCCTTTACACTTGACATTTTTTTTTTGTCACAGACATAACTTATATTATAAAGCTCAAAGAGCAACAAAGTTAACAACTGAAGCAAAAAATTCTAGAGCCCGGCTCGACGGTAAAGTGAGGCTAGAAAACAATACAAAACAACTAAAGATAAAACGATTTTGGGGTGAGTCAAGCTCAGCGAAATGAAGAAACCCATAGAGAAGCTTCAATTTTGTTCCCATGGCGACTGTTCTCGCGAACAATTGATAGTCAAAATCGACGTTGATACACCTGATTGAGATGTTGACTGGCAAGAACTTTCAGTGAGGAGCTCCAGAACCGTATGCAACATCAAGATAACTAAGTCCTAGATGACTTGATTTGGCACTGAAGTTGGCACGATCAAATTTAAACTCAACAAAGCTTCTCAATGAGACTAGGTGAATCTCAAAAACTAACTTAGCCTTCATAAGGACGCTTAGGACAATGGAGTTGGATGACAAACATAATGGTTTAGTCGGGTCAAAACCTAGTACCGCAACATTACCGTGTCGAAGCCAATAGTTTGTAACCGAGATAGACCAGCGCATAATATCATCACACTCGTTCTGGATGAGCGTAATTAAGCAAACGTCAGGTACGAGGTAAAGCATTTCAGTACGGTCGAGTCTCCTTGCACTAGCCTTCGGAGTGTTACTCTGACTTGTTGGAATGAGAACACATGGCAGTGGAGGAGCGATTTGAAGGTCGCGTAGTTGACTCTGTGAAGAACCGTCGATGCTTGAGACGGCGTAGTGTGATGGAGACGCAACAGTGGCATATGATCGAGTGAATCTGGCGAAACCACACTCTTGCACAGTAGAGACGACGACAGAGGCGAGGGAGACGATGATGTAGGAGTTGAGATGGGTGGGCGAATGGGTTATTGAGCCTTGAGAGGGTACGGAGACGGCGAACATCAAACAACGAGTATGCATCTGTGTAGGACTCCGAGATGATGTATACAATCTTCGGCACGGCGGAGAGACGTAACCTCGTTTGGTGTTAGCTTGTACCGGCCGAGAGAAGTGACGGAGCAGTGCAGTCGGAAGAGAGGTGGTTACAGAGAGACAAGCAGATCTGTTAGACCACCACTGGGACTGAACAGATCCAGACTTTCCACTCGAACTAGGGTGAGTAGCGGTGATGCAAAGGCCTTTTGGCGAGGAAGTGACGGTCGGGAGTGAAACGATGCCGGTAAGACGAAAGGTTTCAACAGCAAAAGAAAAACGAGAGCTTGAAATGGTGGCAGTGAGATGCGTGACGGCGGAAGTAGATAGCTGAACGGAGAACATGACGGAGCTCTTCTTCACTGTTAGAACCTGGTACGGAGGAGTAACACAAAGGTCGGTGGAATTGAGAACACAGATGGTGGTAATGTTAGATCCCGGCGAGATGGCGACGAAAACACTGAACCAGATGCTGAGGACGAGGAAAGGAGAAGCAGAGGACGGTGGAGTGCGAGCGGCGGTACCAAGACGCCGGCGGCCAAAGGCCTCTCCGGCGCCGAGAAAAATGTTGTGCGGTGCGGTCTCGATAACTGTGCTTGGGAGCGTTCTCTCTTAAGGCATTCGGTTAACCTTGACACTAATCTCATTAAACCAGAGATTTGATTTGAAAGGGTTTTTCATGTTTTACTGAATAATTAAAATGTCATTTAACGAAACTTGAGATTTACTCCCTCCGTTTCTAAATAGTTGATGTTTTAGGGAGTTTTTGATGTTTCAAAATAGTTGATGTTTTAGTATATCAATGTACTTTTTAACTTTATCAAAAACTGTGTAACCAATGATAAAATATAATCTATTTTATGATTGGTAGAACAATTTTTAATTTATATTTTAATGATACTTTTTAGATTAAAAACAAGTTTTTTAATAATTGTGCACAATCCTAAAACTTCATCTAAGTAATAGATTAGGCAGTTACTACCCTTCAAACCGACCAATACATCTCCACATTTTTCAAGTAAATGATTTTTCTTTTAATTTTCTGAATTTAATTTAAATAATCGTTTATCAAAAAAAAATTAATTTAAAAAATCGTTTATATAATTGCGCATAATACGTCGCCTCGGAAGAAATGAAACATTATGTTTTTGACCTTTCTTCTTCTTCTCTCTTCATTAAGACCAAAATCTTTTTCTCTTCGTCTTCATGCATGAACCCTAACTAAGTTCTTCTTTTCCAATCTCTTACAAGAACTTTTAGATCACCATATGAACTCGATGAATAATAACTGGCTAGGTTTTTCTCTCTCTCCGTATGACCAGAATATACACCGTATGTGCGTCGACTCTTCCACCGACACTGACACAACAGCCGTAGATGTCGCGGGGGAGTACTGTTACGATATGACTGCTGCCTCTGTTGAGTCTTCAGCCGTTCGAACATCGTTTCCTTCTCCTTTTGGTGTAGTCCTCGATTCCTTCACCAGAGACAACAATAGTCACTCCCGAGGTTATTGTTTCAAAATTACCTTTTAATTTTATTTTATTATTGTCGATTTCCCCTTCTTCCAATGCGTAGAACAAAGACCAAGACTCACGCACGCACGTAGCCTTATTTTGTTTTGTTTTTGGTTTACTTTTCTTTTTGGGGGGCTTCTTTATCGATAACATTTCTTTTGAGAATATCCATGTGTGGGGTTTGATGTTTCTTCACATCTCATGAAATTAAAAGTTTTGTCAATCATACATAGGCACGAAATGAAATTATATATTTTCTCATTTAAATACATATATACTTTAATTTTGTATCCTTTTTGTTCTTACAATGATGGACAGAAAGAAAAAACATTTCGTATATTACAAAACGTTGATGAAGTCCAATTCAACAAACCATGGTTAGTTACCGAATTCTTTGTTTTTTCAATATAGATTGGGACATCAATGGTGGTGCATGCAATAACATCCACAGTAATGACCAAAATGACCCAAAGCTTGAGAATTTCTTCGGCCGCACCACCACGATTTACAACACCAGCGAAAATGGTGGAGATGGAAATGGTGGTCGTGGAGGAGGAGACGATTCTGGTGTCTCACTAGGCCTTTCGATGATTAGGACATGGCTGATAAATCAGCCGGTGTCTAATATGGATCATCAAGACAATAATGGTACTGGTGCAAGAGGCTTGTTACTATCTATGAACTCTTCTACTACTTGTGATAGCAGCACCTACAACAATGGTAATGTTGTTCGACAAGAGAAGACAATTGTTGATAGCGTAGATGCTACACCGAAGAAAACTACTGAGAGTTTTGGACAAAGAACGTCTATATATCGCGGTGTTACAAGGTACTCTTCATTTATTTAATCTTGATGTCTAAAATGTCGTTTGAACCGTGATTTTCTTGGTAAAGATTGGGGTATTTCTGTGGTTCAGTTGAGATAGTGTTTCGGAATGTTTCTTGATATATATATGGGCTCATATAGAATTATAATAACGATATATATATGGTGTGCTCCATGATGATATATGTTTGTATTAAATGTTCAGGCATCGGTGGACAGGAAGATACGAGGCACATTTATGGGATAATAGTTGCAAAAGAGAAGGCCAAGCTCGCAAAGGAAGACAAGGTAATATTCAATTTATAATAGTTTGATCATTTTCATACACCATGTACTCTCCAACTTATCTAGGCTTCTTTTTACATGTGTTTCTCTTCACCTGATGGTTCGATTCTCAGTTTATTTGGGTAAGTACTTGAATATAAATCGAACAAAGCTGTGAATAAATAATATAAGTATAGATCTACAGTACAATTTGATTTGTTATCTGATCATGCACGCAGGAGGTTATGACAAAGAAGAAAAAGCAGCTAGGGCTTATGATTTAGCCGCACTCAAGTATTGGGGAACCACCACCACTACTAATTTCCCCGTAAGTTAATTTAATCAATTTTACTAAAACTCACAACGTCTAACCAGTTTTGTTTTTCATATTTGGGTCTGTTTAATGCTTTTAAGTTATTATCCTATTATGAATAGTCATGTTTATATTATTACATTTGCTACAACAAATTAGGAATTTTTGGTTTGATATTATATGCAGATGAATGAATATGAGAAAGAGGTAGAAGAGATGAACCACATGACGAGGCAAGAGTATGTTGCCTCTCTGCGCAGGTATATAATAATGGAACTGCTGTATTTATTGCATATGACTTTACTATACAATGTATATCTATTCTAGAAAGTAGAAACCCATCACACTCTCGCATATATTCTTTTAATACTTTGTTATTCATGCACATTTAAATATGCAGGAAAAGTAGTGGTTTCTCTCGTGGAGCATCGATGTATCGAGGAGTAACAAGGTAATCCACATATATAGATAACATATCCAAAATTTCAAGCGTTTTTTGTTTGATGTATACAAAGTACCACGTTTTATATAATGGAATATTTCTCTTGATGGGCTCAAAGGCATCACCAACATGGAAGATGGCAAGCTAGGATCGGAAGAGTCGCCGGTAACAAAGACCTCTACTTAGGAACTTTTGGTAAATTTAATTTTCTTTTATACTAACACTTTGCAATCAAATCTATAACAAAATATCATCAACAAAAAAAAACAATATATAATAACTATACACTATAATATATGCTGAACAAAATTGTACATATAATATATGCAGGTACACAAGAAGAGGCTGCAGAGGCATACGACATTGCAGCCATCAAATTTAGAGGATTAAGCGCAGTGACTAACTTCGAAATGAGTAGATACAACGTTAACGCAATCCTCGAAAGCCTGAGCCTTCCTATTGGTAGCGCTGCAAAACGTCTCAAGGAGGTTAACCATTCGGTTCCAAGTATGATGATCGGTAATAACGTTTCAGAGAGTGAAAATAATACTAGCAGTTTGCGAAACTCTGCGCATCAGCATCATCATGGAATTGATTTGAGCTTATTACAGCAACATCAAGAGAGGTACAATAATTATCACGATGGAGGGAACTTGTCTCCGGAGAGTGCTAGTGCTAGTGCTTGTTTCAAACAAGAGGAAAAGCAGCACCGTTTCTTAAGCAACTCGCCGAGACTCATGGCTAATACCGGTCATTGTAGTTCTGATTGGGATGATTCGGTTACTGTTTGTGGAAATGTCGTTGACTATGGTGGTTATCAAGGACTTGCAGTCCCGGTCGGAACATCTGCTAACTGCGATGCCATGGCCGCTGCGGAGATTGCTTATGACGAAAGTAACCATTATTATTTTGCTCAGCAACTGCATCAGCAGCAAGTAGATTTTCCAGGGGCAGTTTCGAATAATATTGGCTCAAATATGTACTTTCATGGGGAAGGTGATGGAGAGGGGGCTACAGAATTGGAACGACACTTAGAAAAATAGTTAAAGATCTTTAATTAGTTGAGTTTGCTTTGTGTGTTGTGAACATTTTGATTCTGTTTTACTTCTTTTTCTTTTTCTCTTATGGTTAGTTTCTTATGAAAATTTGGATAAATTTTATGAAGTATCATTCTTTATAGTTTTTAAAGTTTCCACCACTGGAACCATATTTATATTATTCTTTTTGAGTTTGTATGTTTAGGGAAAAAAGAAAATAGCATGAGCTCAAATTCTGATTTCCGTATGTTGATAACCGAGTTTTCTAAAATTTAGTTTAGGCAGTGTCTGTACAGCTAATCTCATAAACAGAAGAGTTTTTCCAAAACATGTTTATAAAAAAATCGGTGTAATGTAAACCTAGATGAATGCTATAACCACTAATCTTCTATAAAACGTCTAATTAGTGCCCTAATTTGATTCCACAAACTGCTCAGATTGATTCTTCCCCGACTTTACTCTTCTGTTTTGCTTTATCTGCAACATTGGTCCAAGACACTGACAACATGAAGCAGAATTGGTATTCTGGAAATAATGAAGGATGGTCATGGACCAGTCTGTTTCCCTCTCTACCAGGCCCAGACGGATCAGGGTAAGGCCCTTAATTTTCCCATGGGCTTAATTTTTTCTTGGAGCTCTATACATGTATGCGCAGAAAACTCACCTGTTTTTTTTTTTACGATGATTTGATAACCGACAATACTATCTGCCTTATGAGATCTATGCCTAACTGCATCCCCTGAGCCGTCCTATGAAGATCCACGCCTGACCAGATTAACTTGCACCATGTTGTAGATCTCTTGTAAACCTTTCTTCCGTAATCTGCATAATTGTTCAATGATGAGAACGGGAGGTTCCCACCCGTTATAGCCGGTGGCCATAGTAGACATGTACAGAGAAATATGCTTTTACATAATTATTTTTCTTATACAAATATAAGATCAAATTTGTGTATTTTTTTGTTATATCTTTTGGGTTTTCTGCAGGTAAGTGGAGAGTTCCCAGTTGGAGGAGAACATGGGCTTCATAAGCGTGTTCACCCTTATCCATCATCTGAAGCTGGTGAGCATCTCTGCTCATCTACTTTGTAACTTGTAGCAGCACAAAACAAAATGCTGTTAACCATATACTTAAAAATACTCATAATATGTGTTACTAAGGTCACTTATCTTGCAAAAATAACAAATGTATGAAGCATGCTAGCTAGGTACTGAACAGTTTGGTAGTAGATAGGGACATAGATTTTTGTAAACAAGAACATTAGGCACTTACATTTTTCTGTAATAAAACTAACTACAAGAAAATGAAGTAAAGGTTTCTAACAACTCAATAGGGACATAATTACATACACAAACTTTAGGCTCTTACATTGTTATATCAAATACAAACACATGAAGTAAATGTTTCTAACAACTATTTTCTTTTCTCTGTTGGTAGGGAGTGAGAGATGGGATGACAAGAAGGAGGGAGGATGGCGAGAAAGAATGGATGACTGGAAGCTCCAGCAAGGAAATCTTGGTCCAGAACCAGATGATGATCCTGACATGGGAATGTAATGTCTCCACACACATGTGACTAACACTTCAGTTTTGTATGATTCATGCTTTTACAGTCTTTTTTTATTATTTTGTTTGGAAATGGATTGCAGGATAGACGAGGCAAGGCAGCCACTCTCTCGGAAAGTGCCCATAGCATCAAGCAAGATCAATCCATATAGGATGGTCATAGTTGCCAGGCTTGTGATTCTAGCAGTTTTTCTACGCTACAGGCTCTTGAACCCTGTGCATGATGCTCTGGGGCTATGGCTGACCTCTGTGATCTGTGAAATATGGTTTGCCGTCTCTTGGATTCTTGATCAGTTTCCAAAGTGGTTCCCTATTGACCGTGAGACATATCTAGACCGTCTCTCCCTCAGATACGAGCGAGAAGGTGAACCAAACATGCTTGCTCCTGTAGATGTCTTTGTCAGTACAGTGGACCCAATGAAGGAGCCTCCACTAGTCACATCCAACACCGTCCTATCTATATTGGCCATGGACTACCCTGTCGAGAAGATCTCCTGCTACGTCTCAGACGATGGTGCTTCAATGCTCACATTCGACTCTCTGGCAGAGACTGCTGAGTTTGCAAGAAAATGGGTTCCCTTCTGTAAGAAATTCTCTATAGAGCCACGTGCTCCGGAGATGTACTTCACGTTGAAGATTGATTATCTTAAGGATAAAGTGCAGCCAACGTTCGTTAAAGAACGCAGAGCCATGAAGGTGAGTGTATATAACACTTGACATCAAGTTGTATCACCGCTCAAGTGTTTACTATTGTCTAAATTGGTTTCTTGCAGAGAGAGTATGAGGAGTTCAAGGTGAGGATCAATGCTCTCGTGGCTAAAGCCTCAAAGGTTCCTATAGAAGGTTGGATCATGCCGGATGGAACACCATGGCCAGGGAACAACACTAAGGACCATCCCGTTATGATCCAAAGTCTTCCTCGGCAGCAACGGTGGATTTGATGTTGAAGGCAACGAGCTCCCTCGGCTTGTGTACGTGTCACGTGAGAAGCGGCCTGGTTTTCAGCACCACAAGAAAGCTGGTGCCATGAACGCTTTGGTTAGAGTAGCAGGTGTACTAACAAATGCACCTTTCATGCTGAACTTGGACTGTGATCACTATGTTAACAACAGCAAGGCCGTGAGGGAAGCAATGTGCTTTTTGATGGATCCTCAGATTGGAAAGAAGGTCTGCTATGTCCAGTTCCCTCAGAGGTTCGATGGTATTGACAGGCATGACCGTTACGCCAACAGAAACACAGTCTTCTTTGATGTAAGACACAATCTCTGGTCTATGAGATTTTTATATTATATATACTCTCTTTCTTACCATCTTGTGTGTTGTTTACAGATCAATATGAAAGGTCTAGATGGTATCCAAGGTCCAGTTTACGTTGGTACTGGTTGTGTATTTAAAAGACAAGCTCTGTATGGTTATGAACCACCAAAGGGTCCTAAACGTCCTAAGATGATAAGCTGTGGTTGCTGTCCTTGTTTTGGGCGCAGGAGAAAGTCCAAGCATGAGTCTAATGGCGACATAGCAGGTGGAAAAACTATATATCCAAAAATAACCTTGAAGTAGGTTTATTAGTGTATCTGATAAGTGTTTGTTTTGGCAAGGAGCAGAGGGTGACAAGGAGCATTTGATGTCTGAGATGAACTTTGAGCAAAAGTTTGGGCAATCATCCATATTTGTAACCTCAACTTTGATGGAAGATGGTGGTGTTCCTCCATCATCAAGCCCTGCAGTGCTCCTTAAGGAGGCAATCCATGTTATAAGCTGTGGTTATGAGGACAAGACTGAGTGGGGAACTGAGGTAACAATACTGAAAACCATAAGGTATCTATCACCTTTGTATGTGTAACAAAACTTTTTTTGTTGTATCTTTTGGAAATGCAGCTAGGTTGGATCTATGGCTCAATCACTGAGGATATTTTGACTGGTTTCAAGATGCATTGCCGTGGCTGGAGATCTATTTACTGTATGCCTAAGAGAGCTGCGTTCAAAGGTTCAGCTCCTATTAACCTATCAGAAAGGTTAAACCAGGTTCTGCGTTGGGCACTAGGTTCTGTTGAAATCTTCTTCAGCCGGCACAGTCCTCTTTGGTACGGCTACAAAGGAGGCAAACTCAAATGGCTTGAGCGTTTTGCTTATGCCAACACAACAATCTACCCTTTCACATCTATTCCACTTCTTGCCTACTGTATCCTTCCAGCCATATGTCTCCTTACCGACAAGTTCATCATGCCGCCGATAAGCACGTTTGCTAGTCTCTTCTTCATTGCATTGTTTGGGTCCATCATTGCAACGGGGATCTTGGAGCTGAGATGGAGCGGAGTGAGCATTGAGGAGTGGTGGAGAAACGAGCAGTTCTGGGTCATTGGAGGAATCTCAGCTCATCTCTTTGCGGTTGTTCAAGGACTTCTCAAGATCTTAGCAGGCATTGACACAAACTTCACTGTCACGTCAAAGGCAACGGATGACGATGACTTTGGAGAGCTTTACGCGTTCAAATGGACAACTCTGCTTATCCCTCCGACAACGGTACTGATCATAAACATTGTAGGAGTTGTTGCAGGAATCTCAGATGCTATCAACAATGGATATCAGTCTTGGGGACCTTTGTTTGGTAAACTCTTCTTCTCGTTTTGGGTCATTGTTCATCTCTACCCGTTCCTCAAAGGTTTGATGGGGAGGCAGAACAGAACGCCAACAATTGTGGTGATATGGTCGATTTTGTTGGCATCTATCTTCTCTTTGCTTTGGGTGAGGATTGATCCTTTTGTGCTCAAGACTAAAGGACCTGACACTTCCATGTGTGGCATCAACTGCTGAAACAAAAATCAATTTCTTTTTTTCTTCTGAAACTCTTATGAGTATTGTCCAGAGTGTTTTCAATTCTCTGTTTGGATTTGTACACAGATGGATCTGCATTGTAAACTTGAACAAAAGTATCTTTTTGAAGTTGCAGAGAAAGATTCACTGATGTTTTCTCAAACAACTTTAGTTGCTTTGAAAGCACATAACTTGAACACAAGCTGATAAAAGGGGGTATGGTCTTAAGATCAAAATGATTCGCCAAGAAAGAGAAGAAACCAGTCTTAAACAGTTACTTGTTA
>NC_079512.1:17403682-17510266 GCF_000801105.2 Raphanus sativus | reverse complement strand
ATCAAAAGCCTCCCGCCGTAACTCTTTCTCTTCCCCTGTAGCAAACCCTACTACTGTTCAAAATTCGTCTCTCCCCTTTACTACTCTAGATCTGAGTTCTGCCTCTCCTATGGAGATGCAAAATACTACCCCCTCCCTCCCTATTTCCTCTACTGCCCAGTTGCTGGTCTCTTACTCCTCTAACCCTCCCTGCAATCCAATCTCTAGATTTACTCTACCTGGCCTTCCTCCCTCTGTTCCTATTCCCCCCTAAACTCCGGTATACTACATCTTCCCACAAACCCCCTCCCCTCACCTTTCCATTCCACCAATCCCCCTCTGTAGCTATTCCTAAGACCACCGCCGCTTCAGCAACTCCCCAAACTAAATCCCCATCTGTGTGAGCGTCTAGGCCCAAGTTAAACACTGACAGATCCCTAAAACGACTGTCTCTCCAATCTTTCTCCCCTGAAGGTATTCCTAGGATCATTATACCTGATGACGTCTACCGCAAGGGCGCCGAGCTCCATAAAAATTTTGTTGTTTGTAGTTTCTTTGGGCGAGTGACTGCCTACAAGCTTATCCAAAATGTACTCAACTTCATGTGGGGAAAAGGAAGCCACCTGAAAATCCACATGCTGCCAAATAAAAAAGCAGTTCTTGTCAGGCTACCCAACAACTTCATCAGGGGAAAAGTATTCTCTAAAAAACTTTGGTATGTTGACACATAAATGTTCCATGTATCAAAGTGGGGTGAATTCCCTGAATCCTACACGCCTTCGCTCAACAGAATTCAACTATGGGCTCATCTCAAAGGAGTACCATTTGACCTCATCTATGATGAAGGGTTAAGTCATATTGCTGGGCAGATTGGATAACCGAAGGAAACCGATGACTGGACCCTCAACCTGTCCAGCATTAGTGTTGCCCATGTCAAAGTTGAGATTGATACCTCCATCCCACTGCCAAAGATTGTGGAGGTAGGAAGATCAGATGGTTCATTTGTAAATGTTGAAGTTGAATATCCTTGGATACCACCGATCTGTGCTCATTGTAAGGAGATCGGTCATACAAAAAAAAAAACTGTCTGCTAGTCCCTCCTCCTCCCCCCCTCCCTCCCTCCTCCAAACAAACATCTACCTCTTCCAAAAATCCATCCTCCTCCATTCCTCTTGTCTGTTACTCATGCAAAGCAGTTGGTCATCTTATGAAAAACTGCCCTATTGGATCAAAGGGACCAAATGATTGGATCCAAGTTTCTTATCAGAAAAAACCCACTGATGATAACTGTGAACCCTCTGATGATAACTGTGAACCCTCCATTGCCAAATCCTCAACCTCTCACCCAAACTAATGCACCATCCTCCCCCTTCTCCATCTTAAATTCTCATGGAAATTGATACTTCTTCTCCAAGCCCACCCAATTTGACACTTTCTATCCCAAATACTATCCCTGATGGCCCCTTTGTTCTTGACCTTTCTGCTCCTTTCAAAGACTGCCCTATCATCCCACTATCCAGCTCTTCTGTTTATCCTCCCACCCAAACCCTCTATCACCTTTGTAAACTCTTTTGCACCCTTGGCCTCTTCTTCCTCCTCAATCTCGTTTACTTTGTCCTCTGACCCCATCCCTCCACAAAAATCCCTTCACTCTTCACCACTCCTTCTCTCGACCTCTATCCCCTTTCCTTCTGACCCCGTCTCTCATGTCTTGTCCTCTCCTGCCTTACCTGCTAACCCTCCCATCCTTTTTGGTACCTCCTCCCCCACTCATGTTACCCTTCATCCTCTCTTACCGGAGGATCCCCTCCATTAATCATGTATCCAGGCTTATTTTTTTGGAATGTCCGCGGATTTAATGAGCGTGACAAGCACCGCTCTTTTGATCAATGGTAGTCTGTACATAAGCCACTAGTCGGTGCCCTTTTGGAGACTCATATAAAGAAACCCAATTTAAATTCTCTTTTGCAACGTGTCTGTCCAGACTGGAATTTTTTGTATCCAACCACGATACTGATGATGACGGGAGGATCATCATTATCTGGAAGCATCCTGCCACTTTACAGGTTCTTCATCAATCCAAACAGTCCATGACGTGCTCTGTTGAGATCCCATCTCTTTCTAGTATCAGTTTCACTGCGGTATATGCCTCTAACACTCGTGAGGAGAGAGTCGCCTTATGGGATGACCTTCTTGAGATTCAAAGCACCCTATTCCTTGAGAACAGAATCTGGATCATTGGTGGCGACTTCAATCAAATTATCCACTACCAAGAGCACTCCTCTCCTGAAGTCGATCACCTAACTACTGACATGATCGAGATGGCTGATCACCTGCTGTCTCTGGGTGTCTCGGATCTCCGATATCAAGGCGCTGGCCACACTTGGACAAACAAAACGCCATCAGCGCCAATCACAAAGAAGTTAGACAGAGCACTGGTCAACGACCTATGGATTGAATCCTTTCCTGATAGTATTGTCACCTTTCTCCCGCATGAATTCTCAGACCATTCACCTTGTCTCCTCACCCTAGCCTGTCCCCTTCCCTCCCCTGGAACCAAACCCTTCAAATTCTTTAACTTTCTGACCAATCATCCTTCCTTTACCATGGTGGTTGAAATCGCATGGACTCAGAGTGGGAACAATGCAGCAGATCTTTCTTACTTGGGGTTTAAACTGAAAAATTTAAAGAGAGAGTTAAAAACACTAAACAAAGAGAGTTTTTTCTGATATTCAAAAGAGAGTGTTTGATACTAACGAGTTGCTTAAGATTGTGCAGGTGCAGTCTATGGAAAAACCTGCCACAGAAACATTTCAAGCGGAAAAAGACATGATGGCCAAGTGGACATTCTTGCGGAGCATTGAGGAGGCATTCTTTAAACAGAAATTGCGCATTAACTGGCTGACGTTAGGGGACCAAAACACTATCTTCTTCATGAGAGTTGCTGCAGGCAGGAGATCATACAACTCTATTCGATCACTACTTCTCCTAAACGGTATCTTAGTTACTGACTGCACAGAACTCTGCGAGATTGCCCTTAATCACTTCAGTGCTATCCTCGCTTCCACTACCCTTCCCCCACTGGTGTCATCTCTCCAATGGTTTTCTCGATATTCATGTGTTCCGCTGCTCAGCTGAACAAATTCAGATCCTCTCTACTCCACCGTCAGTGGAAGAAATTGCAAGCACCCTACTTAAGATCAACCCGAATAAATCACCTGGGTCTGATGGGTTTACTTCAGCTTTCTTCAAAGCCTCTTGGCAAATTGTCGGACAGGAAACGATCACTGCTATCCAAAAGTTCTTTCAAACGGCTTTCCTCCCGACATCCACGAACTCTACTATACTCACGCTTGTCCCAAAGAAGCCAGGAGCATCAGCCATCTCTGACTACATGCCCATCAGCTGCTGCAATACTACCTACAAAGCAATTTCGAAGATGTTAGTAAAGAGACTTAAGGTAATCCTCCCTGAGGTCATCCTTCCTAACCAAACATCGTTTGTACAAGGAAGACTGCTTATTGAAAACACAGTGTTGGCCTCGGAAATTGTCCAAGGCTATTACAAACTGGGAGGCCCAAAAAGGATAACTATTAAAGTAGACATCGCAAAGGCTTTCGACACTATTAAATGAGAGTTTATTTTTCAGTGCCTAAGAAGTATTTCTGTCCCCGAGGTTATCCTATCTTGGCTTCAGGCTTGTGTCTGTACTACATCCTTTACTCTTGGGTTTAATGGTTCAGTGTATGGGTTTTTTAAAAGAAGAAGAGGACTAAGGTAAGGAGACCCCCTATCCCCCTATCTCTTTGTCCTAGCTATGAATTGCTTATCTATCTTCCTAGATAACGCTGCAAAGGAAGGGAAATTCCAATACCACGCTAAGTGTAAAAGATCAGAGCTTACTTACCTCTGTTTTGCGGACGACCTCCTCATTTTCTGTGATGGCTCTCAGCGGTCTGTGGAAGCAATCCTACTTATCCTCAGGGACTTCGAAGCAAGATCTGACCTCACTGTAAGTATTAACAAAACTTCCCTCTTCGCTGCAGGAATCAAACCTCATGAGTTAAATCAAATTAAAGCAGCTACTGGATTATGTGAGGGTACTCTCCTCGTTAGATACTTGGGTGTTCCATTATGCACAAAGAAGCTCTCGCTCGCTAACTGCGCACCCTTGCTGCAATCGGTTAAATCTAAGCTCCTTGCTTGGACTACTCGCACTCTGTCTTTTGCAGGTAGGCTTCAACTGCTTGCTACTGTTGTTGCCGGAATCACCAACTTCTGGTCGTGCGCGTTCATTCTTCCTAAAAGTTGCATAGCAGAAATAGACTCCTTGTGCAATAAGTTTCTGTGGAAGGGGAAGACGAGGGGCCATATTCAGCGAAGGTCTCATGGGCATCAGTAACAACTCCCAAAATGAAGGAGGATTAGGACTTAAAAACCTTAACCTCTAGAACTTAGCTTGTGCACTTAAACTTGTCTGGATTCCTTTCTTCAAGCAATATTCCATCTGGTCAGATTGGTATACTAGAGAAATCCTGGAAGGAGACAGAAACAACTTTTGGATCATTAATACAAAACAGAAATTCTCATGGCAAGCAAATCAACTGCTCCTATTACGGGATCACGCTTACAGCTGGATTAAGCGGGCAGTTGGTAATGGCGAGACTACTTTCTTCTGGTCTTGCAACTGGTCACCCTTTGGCAGGATCTCAAACTTTCTAAACGATGAAGCTATTGCAAGGAGGGGCATCCATGCGACATCTACTCTTGCTGAACTATGGGACTTGGATCATTGGGTTTTGCCACCTGCACGTTCAGAGAAACAAGTGAGGCTTTACACTTTCTTTACTACTTTGAATATCTCGTAGGCTCTTGACAGTTACCTCTGGTGCCCTGGCGGTTCCGTGAAGACAAAATACTCCACATGCTAAGTCTATAACCTGCTAAGGGATGACATAAGCAAGGTCAACTGGTGCAATGAGGTTTGGTTCTCTAGAGGAATACCAAAGCATCGCTTCCTCATCTGGCTGATGGTTTTAAACAGATCGCACACCAGAGATCGCCTGCTACAATAGGGAATCATCGATGATGGCTCCTGCCTCTTCTGCAACTCCGAACTGGAATCGCGATCCCACCTCTTCTTTGATTGTAACTTCTCGTGGGAGGTTTGGAACTTCTCTTCCCGCCGTGCTCGATTTCCTCCTACCAGATCATGGGACGACACTCTCGTGAGCTTGCACAATTTCGTTGGGACTAAAGCCAAGAAGACTCTGATTTTACTTGCATGGCAGGCAACTATATACTCCTTGTGGACAGAACGAAACAGCAGACTCCACCGTAGCTTGTTCCGTTCGATCTCTTCAATCACTTCGGAGATCGATCTTCTGATTCGTCGGAGAATTGCTAGCTTTCGGCCTACTGAACCACGCTTATCATCGGACATGCTCAACATCTGGTTCTCTGCGTCTCCACCGTGATCAATGACCCTCCGTTACCCCCTACGTTACTACTCCTCAAATTGGCTTGGTCAAGTTTTTTGATAGGCTTCCTCTATCTTCTAATTATTTTCTGGACAGTATTATGTTTAAATTGGGTCTCTTTATTTGTAAAGTTTCTTGGCCTATTAAACATTGGTTTATACTCTTTTATTTCTCATGCCTTAAATAGAAAAGTTTTTAGCAAAAAAAAAATACGAAGTATGTATATAGGAGGTAGCTTGATATACATTTACGAAAAAAAAGTAGCTTGATATAGTAGAAAAATGCAACAGTTTAAAAATTAGCTAGAGGCTGCCCTAAATAAATACAAAGAAGACATGCATATCTTGGTTGGAAAAATGTAACAAATGGCATAATTTAAAAAACTACACGTAGTCCTATTGCCTAAGAAGAAAACGGCAAAGACCAGGTTCATCGCCTTTGTGCTGAAGTAAGAGGCCGTCACGTGTCTGCAAGGGTTTGTCCCCGTGAGTCAGTGGTTGTCCTCTTGCTTTCCCGCTCTGCAAGATAAGAGGATCTTTTCACACATCAACCCTTTGCTTCTCTTCGAACGCGTTAATGGAGGAATCGTCGTCACACACACACACAGTAGCAACAAAATCTGTTTGACTTGAATTCGCATGACGTTCCTTTGCAACTTCGTCCGACGGAGACTCCGTACTCTGTTGCGAAAGTTTTCTCGGGAAGATCCTGATCTCCAGATCAAATTAGGGTTTACTGATACTCTCCTCACGCTAAGGAACTTCCGATTCGATGTCCCTCAGCTTAATCATCTCCTCGATGGATCTAGTTTCTCATTCGAAGGCCTTACCGTCGACTACCTGGTCATCCGCTTCTCCGTGTGGTCAGCTCCGGCTATTCAGATCGAAATTCGCGGTGTACATGCCAAATTGACGGCTCGGTAACTTGATCTCATAGCTCAATTGTTGATTTTCGTGTAGTTTGGTTTCGATGTCTATAGTTGATTTAGGGTTTATCGGTTCTGCGTGTAGAGAGACGGAGGTAGGAAGCTCAGGTAGGAGGATGCAAGCGTCACGTGAGACTGTAGCGAATGAGATAAAGAAAGTTCTGTCGTCTATTGATCCCGAGGTTATACACCTGTGTATTTTGTTTTCTTTGACTCTTGGGATTGATTTGGTTGATCGTAATAATAGGTGTGTTGATTTTACATTGCAGGGATGCTTCTTGCATGAAATCTTGGGAAGAATGCTGGACGGCACTTCTCAGAGAAGCAAGCTCAAGACTTCTTTCTCGAATCTTGCTCTCAGGCACTTCCGTATTCAGATACAGGGTATTGGTGTTCAAGTTTGTTTCCCGGGTTTGAGTGACTTGGGCTGTGTTCTTGAAATCAACGAGCTGAGGAGTGATTCTGAGGATTATGGGAACCTTGGTTTATTAAGGAGTTCAGCTGCTGCTGTTTTGTTCCCTCTGAGCCGTAGTTCCTTGACACTGAGTGGCCACGGTTTCAAGATTGGATACAAGAGGAATAATGATACCTATGACCTTTGTGCACTTGACAGTCTTGTTGTTCTGATTACGCTGCATAATCTTCAAATTACTGATCTGATCGTCCGTGTTCCAGAGATAAGTTTCACGTTTAGACCCACTGATCTTCCGGTTTTAATGGGATTGGCGAAGCTATCATCCAAAGATAGCAATTCTGTCAGAACTGGGCGTTATCTTTGGAAAGTAGCTGCTCGCAGAACAGGCTTGATGATCTCGCCTCACGCTAGCTCGTTCCAGAATTTAGTTAGTGCTGTTATCCTCTGGATACGATACGTGAATGCTTATGAGTATTTGCTATCTTTAGCTGGGTACTCTAGGAAAATGCCAGAGAAATCATCACTCTGGAAAGTTTCAGAAAACAAAAGGCAGTTTGTGACTGCAAGACGTAAATGGGATATGATATGTGATATTGAGAAAGAGCTCCCTGCTGAAGCAATCACACGGGCGCGGCGAGTAGCTCGATACAGAACTTGCCTGAATTCTCAGAATGCTAATGATGATTATGAAGAAACTTCCTTATATGCCCACTTCAGTTATTTGTGTCAGATCACCTGGGTTTTAGCTTATATCTGGAGACTTATAAGTAGAGCATTCTGGTCTATAGCCTGCTTTCTCTCGTTAAAGAAGTTGTTGTCCCAAGAACTACAAACTTATGGGAACAACAAAGATGATTCCGAGCGGGTATCTCTTGAGTTCAATGCAATTTTCAATCTTGGGAGACTTTCTATCACATTTTATCCAGAGAAAATGATTTCAGGTTTGATGTCATCAAAAGATAGCACTGAACACATGGACTCAAATGTCATTCTTTGCCTTTCGTTTGATGAGTTTTTGGTAATGCATACCGCCGACTGTCTTAATCAGTGGTCTTCTGCTTCCTGTGGGAAACTGAAGATTGAGTCCTCTAGTTTTGTAAAGACCAGTCGTTTCATGAGATCTACAAAAGATCCCAGTACTTCTATGGAAAGAAATAAGAAGCATATGCGTGAAGATGTGAATACTATCCTAGAGATGGACCCAGCACAGCCAATCCTACTTTCCAAAACCGATAACAATCATGGCAATGATCGACAGGAAGGCATTCTGCATCTGCAAAATCTTCTGAGAGAAATGTGGTCGAACTGGAACAGCAATTGCTTGAAGTTGGATAGAAGTACTTTTAAAGTTTCTGATAACCCTTGTGTACTCGTAGATATTAAAAGCTGCATGGCATATGAGGATGCTGGTAACCAAGATTCTGGGGTCTGGAAATGCAGCATGGTATCGGGAAAGTTAGATATTGTTTTAGACTATCCATCGTTGTTTTCAATGGCTCTGCTAATTTGGCAGACACAACAGTCTCAAAGCTTATTTTTAGACGGAATTACTGGAGGGGTTCATTCAAATTCTTTGGTAACAGGTGGTGTTAATCCTGAAATGGCTAGTTCTGACGAATATGGGATCTATAGAAGGATTATTGAACTGTCTTTGCATAAAGTTCATCCAGAGAGACAGATCCAGATTGGTATACTTGTTGGTGGTCCACAGATCAAATTATTGGTGGAGAAGGCTGAAGAAGTGGATGCTTTAACTGGGCAGAAAAATCTTCTTTTATTTGATATCCATGATCTCGAGTTTGTGGTCTGGCCGACTAAAAAATCTGACGTGGTGCCATTCAGGATGTTTCAAGGGCCTGACAACACAAGATCAGATAGGCTTTCGCTTCAGGAGCTTGGCCTAAGTGATACTGTGATTCCAAGTTATGAAAAATATGTTTCTCAAGGGTGGAATTCTCTGTCCTCACACCTGGGGTTTCCAGGATTTGATTGTTCTTTCTGCAAAATGGCAGAAAAGAAGTGGAGTCAGTTTTTTGTATTGAGACCCGTAACTGTCTGCTTTTCATCCTTAAGGTGTGTGGTGTTCCTGCTTATGTCAAATTACTCCCTTTTAAATCATTAACTTACTTTATTTTGTTGCCTTTTGTTGCTACATATGTTCTAGACTAAGCTACACATTGCTTTTGTCTCCCTGCTTGATACATAATTTGCTTGTCATGTCACACGAGGGTTTATTGATAACATCATTTAGTGCTGAAGATTGATAGGTAGTTACATCTCCTCCCCAACTTATAGGACTGAACGTTGGTGCTTCATTGAACTAGTTAGTGTATGTCATTGTATATAAGATATCTACATCAAAGAAAAGAGGGTCTTAACCGGGTAATCTTGCTTTGTGTGGAAGCTATTATCCATTTCATCTTTCCATGGGGGCTTTTCGTATTTCTACTTCTATTTTCAATATATGTGATGTTTTATGTTCCTGCTGAAATCACTTTTTCATATCATGACTTCATTATGCAATCAAGTATTGTAAACTGGTAGCAGCCATCATTTACATTATGAAATTCCATCTGAACCTGAGAGATCTGCAATATATTGCAGAGAGCATCTTTATTCCTTTAGCCAAGCTTTAATCCATTTCTCAACTGGTTTGGACGTGTTGGTGTCGGGAGTGACTATTGTATCAAAAACGGATGACCTAAGTGCGTACTTTCAGGTAAGAGAGGCTTTCTTGGCAGTTTTTATTTTCGCGTCTTTAATCTGCTAAGTATTTAGAAATTAGTCTCCTACCGCGTGAGTTTATATTTTTTTGGTGGATCATACAAAGTTCAGCTGCTTGGAAGCATGACTATCATTTCTCTTAGTTAGTGTATACCTTATTTCGTTGCTTATGGCGTTGATTTTTATCAGTAGAAAAATTTGATAAAAGGCCCTTTAGTAATGTATACTTCGAACCCAAGTGATTAATTTCTGGATGACTTTTTGCTAAGATATTGTTAAGATGTCTAAAGGATTTTTATATATGATGTATCAGATTTTCTTTATGATTTAGCGTGTGTCAGAAAAGATCCTTTTAGGCTTTCTTACTTTGACATGATACTCAAATACTTATGAGTTCCTCAATCTAAACGAACCTGTCCTTGTGCTTGTTCGGTATAAAATTCTGAGCGTACCATCGGAATTGCTTAAAGATCCTAATTTACCTTTTAGATTATTAAAACTGTATGCAAGTAAGTTCTGTTATTTTTTTTACCAGATGCTTCTAAGCTTAGTTTCTGAGCTATCCCGTGGTTTGAGCGACTCTAGCTCTGCGGATCATTCACTGGGACAAGGGTTTCTCAGGTCTGACGCAGTGCATGTGGAACATGAGATCGAGAAGACTTTTTGCAAAACTCTTTATGCAGTGAAAGCGAGCATTAAGGTTAGGGCTATAGATGTGATATTTGATGTTCCTGTAGCAGACGAAAATTTTGAGAAGCCAACAGAGTTGGCTGATTCGAGAATCTGGTCTTCCGTTCAGGAAGCATGCGCTGAACTATCTTGTGAAGAACATAGGTTTTTAGTCATTGTTGATTTGTGTGAACTCCAATCTATACTCTTCAGATATAGGGATAATATATGGAAGAGTTCTGGCAACTTTATCTTAGAATCTTTGCCGTTCAGATCACATGATATCTTACTTGAAGCATGTCTTTCTAGCTGCATATTGAATGTCGGTATGGATTTCTCAATCCCATCAGCTAGAGGGGACGCCTGTCGTATGGCTGGTGACTATCCAGGAAACGCATCAACAGAGAATGAACCGACTACAAATAGAGTTCAGGTTCAGAGAGAAGTAGACCAGTTTGACTCTGCTTCAGACTATTCACTGTCCAACTCGACCTGTTGGATACACATCGATTTAGCAGTGACTGACTTACTTGTAGCTAGGTGCTCAACAAAACATGTCTTGATTGAAATTCGTCAGTCAAGTAACTTCGTAACATCGGTCTCTATTGGGAGAAACTTTCAGTCAGTTTCTTGCAGAGTCCAGGTAAATAATAAACACTTCTCGCTTTACATACATATTGACTATCTCTATATGGCGCATTAAATAACTTGCCATGCTGCTGGCAGGGTGGTCTTTTTGTTCTTGAACCAGAGGCCTTGATAGGGTTAATTCATGGTTACTCCGCGTACCTTTATTTCATTTCAAGTAAGATGTCAGATATTCAATCTCCTGCACCAGTTCGTGAGCAAGTCGAAGCTGGTTCAGGTGTCAATGAAGTTAATATTCCTTCTCAACAAGAAATTTGGTACCCCGTAAAAGCGTTTTCTATAGATGTTACCCAGTTTGCAACGGGTTTTGTCTGTGTTGATGAATATGGTAAGTTGTACTATCTTTGTCTACATTTAAAATTGAATTTCCAAAGAAATGATAATTGCTTGATTTTGCAGGAGGTATAAGGGAAATTGTTCTGGAGATCACTCTCCATAGTTCTCTGGATTCAGCAGGCAGAGATCAGAAGTTTCTTTGTGAAGTTTCTCGCCTGTCAGTTCTTTCCAAGATTCTTGAGAGCGTGGAAAAGGACATAAATATTACACAGTTCTCTTCTCCCGAATTTAGTGAATCTTCTTCCTTCATGTCTGGTGCTCCTCTTGAAACACCATTTCAGCAAAGAGATGTAGTCAGTTCAGGTGATAGCACAAGTGTTTCAGGAGACTTCAATGGTCTAAGAGAGTCTTCTACAAACAGCAATTTACAGGGAGGATTTCCCTCTCGGTATAAAAACTACATTTTGGAAGACCTACGTGTCTCTGCATCTGTTAAGAAGAGAGAAATTACCGGTCACCAGTTTAGCCAGGCCTGGGAAGGCGGCTGTTCTGTTCTAGGATTTGATATAACCATTTCTCTGTCAGAACTGCAGGTACCATTCTTTGGGATTTGGAATGCATATGTAAACAGTTATAAATTATTCCTTATGTACTAATACTCTTGTTTGCTGAAATATCATGTGTTGTTACATCAGATGGTCCTTTCAATGCTTTCATCCTTTTCTACGTTACCTGGAGGAGAAAGTACACATGCTTCTTTAGAAAGGCCTTCATTCAATAGTGAACCTGAAAGACGTTTCGAGTCTGTAGTTCCTGATGGTAAGTAGCTATATTAATGATTGAGCCATTCGTTAAAAATGTTGGGTTCATTCTCCTAATGGAAATTGATATACATATAGGAGCGATTGTTGCCATTCAAGATATACACCAACATATGTTCTTCACAGTGGAAGATAGGGGGGACAAGTGTGTTGTGGCTGGTACTCTTCACTATTCTCTGGTCGGAGAAAGAGCTCTTTTCAGGGTATGTCCTATTGTACGACATGAGAAAAAGAAGAAAATATAGAAAATAATTAGCATCCTTTGTCTTTTACAATAAAATCAGGCCAGCGACCTTTTTATTTGTTATCCCCCGTTTTTTTTTTTCAGTGTTATGGTATCCCCTAAAATATTTGAATTCATCTGCAGGTAACTTACCACCGCCATCAAGGATGGAACTCATCCACCTTATGGTTCTCCTTGACATCTTTGTATGCCAAAAACAATAAAGGAGAGCCATTACGGTTAAACTATCATTCAAGGTCAGATATTGTTAACGTGTCTGGACTTTATGACAATGCACCAACACTCTTTCGGGCTTCTGTTGGTGAATCTGAAAATTATAAGGGTGACATTGACTGGGAGACATACCGTAAATTGGTGAAAGATTCATTTTACCTCGTCAACAAGAAGGGTGATTCAGCTGTTGCATTTATCGATGGTGTTCCAGAATTTGTCCGGAAGCCAGGAAATCCATTCAAATTTAAAGTGTTTCGTGAAAGTTTGGCGACTCGTAATATTACATCTGTGGTACCTCCTGAGATCCATGATTCTGAAACGCAATCTGTGATGAACTCTTCTCCCCCTTCTATTACCATAACGATTGACGGCGTATCTCTGACCATTGTTCATGAACTTTCAGAAACCAGGGACAGATTTCCCCTGTTTCGTGGTTCAATTGATATGACTCAGCTAACTTTACAAATGCTATCTTCTAAAGCCAGGATTATAAGCACATCAAACGTTGTAGTGCTGTACTTTGATGCTCAGACAAACCAATGGTGAGAAGTTCTCTTTCCCTAATCTCTTAAGATACGTATTCCCTGTTTTATGCGTTTTCCTCGCCTATATAAAATTTCCTTAAGCAATGGTTTTTCTTTCTTCCGGAATAGGCGGGAATTCATACATCCAGTTGAAGTTAGTGCGTTCTATCGGTCTACTTTTCAGACCCAGGATCGTGAAAATACTATTCACAAAGTACCTAGCCATGTTTACTGCAGAATTGGAAAGGTGCTCAGAGCTTCTTACTGCATTTTCCATAAAGTATCAGAGATATATAATTCGTTATATATTTTTTTCTATCGCATGTGCAGTTGGAAGTCTTTGTAACCGAGCTGTCTTTGGATATGCTCCTTTTTATGCTTGGGAAACTGGAGGTTGCTGGTCCATTTTCTGTGAAAACCTCCGTTATTCTTGCCAATTGTTGCAAGGTTATCCTTTCCCTGATTACTGTCCACTGCTTTTATAGTTTTCGTACTTTTTTCCTTCATTACACCAGTTCTAATAGAGGAACCATGAAACGAATTGTTTTTTTTTTTTTCAGATAGAAAACCTCTCTGCCCTCGACCTCACATGCCGTTTCAGCGAGAAACAGACGGCCACAGTTGGTAGGAAGCAAACTGCTTCGATTTTTCTTCGGTAACTCCTTGGTCCCTGAATGCTTTGTTCATTCTGCACAGGAAGTTGCATGTGTTTATGCTTCGTAGTGAATGCGAACAGTGTTTGGCATTCTCTTCACTAGATTGCTGAAAACATTTTCTTTCCCATTTTCCGATTAGTTCTATTTACACATAAGGCGCAGAAGAAAAGTACTAAAAATTAAGACTAAATCTTATTGAACTAACTGAGAGTGGAGAAACACGTTAACTTCTGCTTTTACATAACATAGTGGATGCAGATCCCTAATTGTATGTAATATCTTTCAAAGGCATTCAATGAACCATCAACCAGAAGCTTCTCCAGTGGCTGCGGTCCAGCTATCTTCTGGAAATTTCGTAACTTCTTCTATTAACGTATCTTTGTTAGAAGCCAGAACACTAGCTTGGAGAACAAGGATAGTATCACTCCAAGGTACTTTGATGCTTTTCACACCCATATGTTCATGGTTTCCCACCTGAATAAGCGCAGCCACTTGACATTATATATGTTCTATAGATTCAAGGAGTCATCCTGGACCGTTTATTGTTGTTGATATTAAGAAGGGATTTGAGGTATGTCTAAAGCTGATTCTCAAGGTTTTCTATAAGATCATTTAAAAATTAATGCAGTTTTTCCTTTATCTCTTGTATTTGACTACCACCTGTAGGACGGTTTATCGATCTCAGTTTCTCCTTTGACAAGGATTCATAATGAAACTAGTCTTCCGATGGAGATACGTTTCCAACGATCTAAGCAGAAGAGAGATGTTTTTGCTTCTGTACCTCTGAAGCCTGGTGGTTCAATTGATGATTCAAGTGCAGCATTTAATGCCATTAGCTTATCGGGAGATCTGAAGAAGGCATTGACATCTTTATCTGTCGGTAGGATTTTTGTTTGTTGAGACGATATTCATAACATGAACTTTTAAGTAAGGTTGAAATGTTCCCTCATCACTATAGCTTATGCAACTAGGTTTCCATCAATTTTTCTTTCTTCATTTCCCTATATTTCCTGCTTTAGTTATGCAGGTAATATCAATGCAGGTAATGCAGGTAACATTTCCACTGATTGTTATTAGTGATATTCTGATTGGTTTCATAAACTAAATGGCAGGTAATTTTTCACTCTCGTTCAGGCCTAAATCTCTGGAAGTTTTTTCTGAAAGTGAGAAGTCACTGGCAAGTGAATGGTCTGAGGAGCTTGAAGGAGGGAAGGCAGTACGCCTAACAGGAATTTTTGATAAATTAAGTTATGGAGTTAAAAGGGCTTTAGCTATCAAATCTGTGAACGTCTCCTTGACTACTACATATTGCTCTGTCACATCTGAAAATCAGTGTGTCGACAAGGTGCATTTTCTGATCCATAGCATTGGGAGGGAAGTATCTATCACACGGCCTGATGCATCCTCTGATGTGTTTGAGAAACGGAATGCAAGTATTGCATTGCGAGAGCAGAAGGAAATTTTTCTTTTGCCCACCGTACAGGTGTCCAACTTCCTATCCTCCGAAGCAGCCATTTTTTTGACAGAGACTGGTACTGCATAAAAGTATATGCTTTTAAGGTAACCTGTATTTCTGCATCTAACATTACTTTCTCGCTCGCAGATCAGTTAACTTCGATGGAGAAACACAGCATTGGCAAGCATGCAACGGTACAGAGCGGAAAAACAATGGATTTCTATGCTAATCCTGACATGATATACTTCAGAGTTACTCTAACTGCTACCCAAACGAGCTGCAAACCAGTCAACAGTGGTCAATGGGTTAAGAAGTTACAGAAACAGAAAAACGATGCAGAATGTTTGGATGTTGGTCTTGATTTTGCCGGTGGAAAATACTCTGCTTCCTTGAGATTGTCGTTAGGAAAAAGAGGCATACTGGAGGTCATGATTTTATCTTGAATTCTGTTTTCATCCTTCCTGATTGCTTTTACTTCAAAAAAAATATCTTTCTGGTTGGTGCAGGCAGCCGTTTTCACGCCGTACATTCTTAAAAACGACTCAGATTGCATCTTGTTTTTCTACCCTCCTGATCAAAAGCCTCTATCCAGGTACATGAAATCTGAAAGAAGATATACTTTTACCTGGTGATGGCTATTTACATTGAAAGTAAACAAATGCAGGGAAGATTTGGAGAAGCTTGATCACATTGTACCCCCTGAGTTTGGATTGTATTTGCCCAAAAAGACAGAAGGGTCGTGGTTTTTAAGGTAGGCTATCCGTGCTCAGCATATAGTCATTTTACCCGATATCATTTTATAAACTACTTCAACACCTTGTTTGGCCAGATCTCGCAAGGTTAGGGTTATATTGGCTGATGGTCATGGGGAAACTGAGGCAGTGTTGGATTTGGATGCTTTATCAGGACTTACTGAAATTAGTTTGGGAACAAAAGATGACTCTGGAGTTCGATATATAACAAGGTTTGGTTTGTCTGTTAAATCAATCTCAAGTAAGATGTTTGTTCCATCACGGATTGTGACTTTTGTTCCGAGACATCTTGTTATCAATGAATCGGAAGAGACCATCAACATCCGCCAACGCTGTTTTCAGGTTGTTATTGTATCCCCTTTTACTTTTTTGTGCTTCCATCTCAGGTACATGATTTATTTACTTTTCTTTCTATCACTTTTTGTTTTCTTGGAAGGATGACACTGTAGGCATAATCACCATCAAAAGTAAGCAGAGAGCAGCCTTACGATTGCAGGAGGAAACCACACTGAGAAAAGAACGTCATCTGTTTGAAAATTTTATCAGAAAGCACGGAAGTGACAATGTTAATCCTTTGACATTCATTCAGTTCGGGTTGAACAAGGCAAACTGGAGTTGGTCAGGTCCGCTGTGCATCACTTCAATTGGATGTTTTTTCCTCAAGTTCAGAAAGCAGTCAGGTGAAACAGGCAGAGGCGCAATTGAATTTGCAACTGTAAATGTTACTGAAGAAGGATCAACTCTTGCTGTGCGCTTCCAGAAACCACCAAATACCCCACCACCATATCGAATTGAGAATTTCTTGTCTGCATCTCTCACTTACTACCAAAAGGTTGGTCACATCCTAATTAACGTCATCTCTACATGTGTTTTTTTCTTAAATGGATGTACATCAATCAGTGTCCGTTGCTGAATCGCAGGATTCATCAGAGATTGAAGTACTTGGACCCGAAAGTGGTGCTGATTATGCATGGGATGATATGACCCTTCCTCACAAGCTTGTAGTTATAGTAGATGGTAATAGTTGGCTTCCCATTTCATGCTTAGAAATTACCAACTTCCATAACGTCTTTAAAAAATTCTGTCCATATAATAAATCTACTGAGCACTCATAGGTATTTAAGTTACCAAAAAGCTATTGTTTTTTTTTTGGTTTCAGGCATAATACCTCTGCGTGAAGTCAGCTTAGATAAGGTTCGTCCATGGAAACCCCTTTTCAAGGCAACTCAACGCAGAAGCATAGCCTCCCACTTAATGTTGGAAAAGAAAGCCAAAGATCATAAAACTGCCTACGAGCAATTGGGTAGCATGCCGATGGTAAAGGTCGGATACGAAGTATATGCAGATGGTCTGACTCGAGTCATTCGCATTTGTGAAGTTTCAAAAAGCCTTAAAGGAGACTCAGTATTCCGTTCACGTTCAAAAATTCAGTTCCGGATAACCCATTTAGGAATTCAGTTACTTGAAAAAGTGAAGCAAGTAAGTCGGTCCTCTACCTCTCTCTTTGCACCATAATATCGGTATTATGTAGCCATTCCTGCATTAGTTTGCGTCGACCTCATTTGTTTCCTTGACTTTATTCTGTGTTCAAATGTTTATGCAGAATGCAGAGGAGAAAACTGTCCTCTCTTATTCTCCGATCCTAGTGGCAAGGCTAGATAATTTTGGTCTACAATCAATGTTCACTGACCAACAGAAATTTAACCAACTATGCATAGAGGTATACTTTTATGAAGTGCATATAGGTTGGCTTGGTTTTCTGGTTGGAGACATAAGACAGGGCTTTTGTCTTTGGGCACTGCAGGCTCTGAATGTGGATTACAAATGGGCAGGGGCACCCTTTGCAGCCATGCTTCGTCAGCATCATTCGGATTCTAGTGAAGGAAATGGTTGTCTATTCAAATGTGTATTTGTTCTAGCATCAAGCGGGTCCAGCGTCACACAAGTCAAGCACGCCTCAATAGTTTTGCAGGTATCAGGCGGTTACTGTGTCACTCTCTCCGAAATATCGTTACCTTTTCTACTCACCCTGTCTAAATTACTGAGTAGGATATAGAACAGCCAGAGTCAACTTCTGACTCTTTAAGTATTGATTGTGTTGAGCAATTCGATTCTAGTGTTCCTGCTTATGACTTTGGATTTTATATTCTTAATGTGCAGCCAGTCAATTTGAACCTAGACGAAGAGACTTTGATGAAAGTTGTGGCATTTTGGAGATCGTCTCTCAGTACTACTAATACGCAAAGTAGTCAATATTATTTTGACAATTTTGAAATTCACCCAATAAAGGTTTGTTCTAACATTTGTTCTAATCGTCTTTCCAATTTCTTTTGTATGCTGTGTTTATAAATACTACATCCGTTTCTCATCATTTCGATTAGATAATTGCTAATTTTGTTCCTGGGAGCTCATACTCGAGCTATAATTCCGCTCAAGAAACTCTGAGGTCATTGCTGCATAGTGTTGTTAAGGTATGTATGTGCATCAAAAAGTTTCAAATCTTTTTATTTTTCTGTTTTGCGTGTATTCACATGTAAATCATTTCATGAGCTAATACTGGTCCGGCACTTTGATATCTTTAGGTTCCAGAGATAAAAAATATGGTTGTCGAGCTAAATGGTGTACTGGTCACTCATGCTTTGATAACGGTTCGCGAACTACTTCTCCGATGTGTAAAACATTACTCATGGTAAAATCTTTTGCTTGTATGTTAATAGTTAAGTACACTTCCCTCTGTTTTTTGCTAGATATAATTTACTTGGATAACTGCTTCTTAGGTATGCAATGAGAGCAATCTACATTGCAAAAGGCAGTCCATTACTTCCGCCAGCTTTTGCATCCATGTTTGATGATTTTGCATCTTCCTCTCTTGATGCGTTTTTCGATCCTTCTCGAGGCTTGGTGAACGTCCCTGGTTTGACAGTGGGTAAGATATGAGCATTTCTTGTATTATTATCTTCATTTTTGGACTCTATATGCATCAGTTAAGGTGGAAGTATCCTTTGCTTATATCTGTTGTAGGCACCTTCAAACTCCTCAGCAAATTTATCGACAACAAAGGATTGTCAGGGACAAGACGTTACTTTGGTGATCTTGGGAAAACTGTACGTACCATATAATATATCGATCATGAACTTCCCAGTTTTTTTTTAACCTCTTATGAAACTACCATGTCGCAGCTAAGAACAGCGGGATCCAATGTCGTTTTCGCTGCTCTCACTGAAATCTCAGACTCTATTCTGAGGGGTGCAGAAATGAAAGGGCTTGATGGACTGGTGAGGACTTATCTCCTTTCATACTGATGATCAAGTAGGCTGAAGTTTCATTACCAATACAGTCTTTTTGAATCATCTCTTTTTCTGTCGTCTCCCAGGTTAGCGGTTTCCACCATGGAGTCCTAAAACTAGCGATGGAACCTTCGGTGATAGGAACAGCTTTGATGGAAGGTGGGCCTGATAGAACAATTAAGCTTGATCGTAGTCCCGGTATTGATGAGGTGATGTCTCACGGCTCTTATCTTATACAACTTCCTTTTTTGTACATCTGCTGAGTTTTTTTCACTTTTATAATAGAAGGATCACAAACATGTAAAATCTAGAGAGAATATGCTTCTTGTCATATCAACTAAGTTATTAATAACATTTAGAATCATTGTCACACAATCTTGCGAGACTTAGTTATGTATGCTCAAATTCATATTCACTCATTGCAGTTATACATAGAAGGATACCTTCAAGCTATGCTGGATACAATGTATAGACAGGAGTATCTCAGAGTCAAAGTCATTGATGATCAGGTAAAATTTCTAGAACTTAGATTTGCTTTGCCATGATGAACTTGCCATTTTCCTGACTGACCAAACATATATACATATATATATATATATATTCACTTACAGGTTTTCTTGAAAAACCTCCCACCAAGCAACTCTCTCATAGATGAGATGATAGACCGAGTCAAAGGTTTTCTGGAAAGCAGGGGTTTGCTCAAAGGAGATCCTTCGAGCTCTCGTCCTCGTCGCCGTCTCCATGGAGATAAGGTTAAAAAAAATCATATCCCTCTATACTCTTTCCGTTGATTTTTGATGGATCTCTTGAGTAATATACGATCATCTTGATATGAGCAGGAATGGAAGATCGGGCCAACAATAATGACATTATGTGAACATCTCTTTGTAAGCTTTGCAATTCGCATTCTTAGACAAAACGCCACTAAGTTCATATCCAGTCGTAGGCCAAAGAAAGAAGAAGAAGCAGAGGCCAGTGACAGTGGTTCGAGTACTGCAATAGTACCGGTACTTGATGAGAAGAAGAAAAAGAAGATGAAGTTTATGTGGAAAGCTGGTATTGGTCAGTTTGTAGCTTCAGGCATCGTAGCTTACATCGACGGACGTTTGTGCCGACAGATTCCTAATCCAATAGCTCGTCGGATTGTTAGTGGGTTTCTGTTAAGCTTTCTTGACAAAAGCAATGACCAATAATAATGACTTCCTCTGTATATTCTTATTGTAAAGAAGAAAAAACTAGAGTAAGAGATATGCCTCATCATTTTATTTACCTGCGTCGTCCGTCGCATCACTGATCACTGGTTCTTTTTTTTTTTTTTTGTGTTTGATCTCCACAAAAAAAGACGATAGCTTCTTCAGATGATAGTAGACTATAGACATGAACAACAGTAACTCACGTCTTAAACAACCCAGACCTGACCGGCTGTTTTTCTGGTTAGAACTTAGAAGTATCATTAAAAAATAAAAATAAAATTATTTAAAAGATGCATATTAAACCGGCAAAACAACTGAGACCCGGGAACGGGAAGTTGAACCAGCAGCAAACCGAATGATAAATCTCAAAACCGTATTTTTTTTTTACCGTTAACTTCACAAAACCGTGTGTTCTTTTAGGCTTGGCCTCCAAGCGACAGAAAAAAAAAGAAAACGGGAAATTGGTAAAATCATTTTCCTTGTTATTTCCTTTTTCCGGAAACCCAAATTCATCTATATAAACAAAGAACAGAGTCCTCTCTCTCGCACCACTCTTCCTTCTCGTTCTTGTTCTGCCTCTCTCTCAAGAAATAAGATGGCTTTTACGGATGATCTTCCTCCACAGCTTGCGAAAGATGTCAAGAGAAGAAGCAAAAAAAGAAGAAGCGTTAAAAGTAAAGACGTTGAAGTACTTGTCAGCGTCGCTACAAGAGCCGCTCATATCGCAAGAGACAAAGGTTTCCACGTCGTCTCTCCCGAAGCAATACGATGCGTCGATGTTCTCAGAATGATGAGAAGCATGCCTCTAACTCCTCGTCTCATCACCAAAACAAATGTCTTGCGCTCTCTTCAGTTCCTCGCCACGAATGGTAACCCTAAAATCAGATCAGAGTCTAAATCCGTTCTTTATCACTTAAAGGGGGTTCTAGCAAGCAGTTGAAGAGAGAGAGTGTTTTGCTTGGAAGACACGAAGCTTGCTTGAAGAAGATCGAGTATATATAAAGACTAGGGTTTAATTTTCCGAACAGTGTTTTATAACGAATTTTTGTAATGAATCGCGAATGTAGAGTATAATACTTTTGTTGTTGTTCTTGTCTCTTTTGTCAAAGTTTTAATCAAATTGATTGTTACAGTAGCAGAGTTGCGTGATTTGAAGACATAGATTTGGGTTTAATCATATTTTTTAATATGATATAAAGGGATCGTTGAACTTTGCCCCTGAATTTTTGAAGCTTACTCAGCGATTCTGTATCACGAATTTCATTTTGCCTATACCTTCCTGTCACCAACAAAAACCACAAACAACAGTCTTTATCTGTCAGCCATTCAGTTTCTTTCTTGAAAGATGATTTCTTACATGTTTTGGCCAGCCACGTTGCATGTTATCGACGAGCCTTTCAAGCGAGACTGAGGACTCTGTTGACTTGGTGTTGGTGAAGTGTCTTGAAGGTGAGTCTCTAAAAGAAAAAAAAAATGAATTATCTCCATAGGCAGAACTAACTGGTAAAGGGTTAATGCTCTCACGGTGTTCCTACAAGTGTGGATGTATTAGGTGCAAAAACAAATGGCTTCTTTAAAGTCGTTTGTTGCTTGAAAGCCACATCACCATTTGTTCTTCTTCTTCTTCTGAGTTCAGAGAGACTTGCATCTGGTGTGTCCATAATATGGCAATTGACATATATTAAGACTTCTGTCTTATTGATGTGTTATGACTGTATAGAACTTGCGGGTACAACTCCAGGTCTCTAGACTCCAAACCCAGACCCGACCGTCTGTTTTTCTGGTTCGAATAAAAACCAAACTATTTAGAAGATGCATACTAAACCGGAAAACAGCTAAAACCCGCGAACGTGAATTTGAACCAGAAGCAAACCGAATGATAAATCATAAAACCGTGTTTTTCTTTTTCACTTGCCCCCTAAGCTATTTAGAAAAGGAAATTGAATTTGGTTTTAATAGAAAAAAGGAAATTCGTAAAATTAATTTTCTCATTATTTCCTTTTTCCGAAAATCCAATTCCATCCATATAATAAACAAACAAACGGAGTCACCCACTCACTAGCAATAATCCTCTCATTCTCTCTGTCTTTGTTTAGTTTTGTTTGTGTCACAAGAAACCATGGCTTTGTCCAATGATCTTCCTCCCCAACTCACGAAAGATGTCGTCAAGAGAAGAAGCAGAAAAAGAAGAACCCTAAAAAGTAAAGACCTTGAAGTACTTCTCAGCGTGGCAACAAGAGCCGCTCGTATCGCAAGAGACAAAGGGCACTACACCGTCTCTCCCGAAGCAATACGGTGCGTTGAAGTTCTCAGAATGATGAGAGGCTTGCCTCTCACTCCTCGTCTCATCACCAAAACTGATGCCTTGCGAGCCATTCATCTCCTCGCTACCGATGGTAACCCTAAAATTAGGTCCGAGTCTAAATCCGTTATCAATCACTTGAAAGGTGTTATAGCAAGTAGTTGAAGAGAGGGTTTTGCTTGGAAGACACGAAGCATGGAGAAGATCGAGTATAAAGACTAGTAGGGTCTTATTTCTGAAAAGTTCTGTAGTGAATAGCTTTGTTGTTGTTGTCTAGTTCATGTTTGAATCAAATCTTGATTGTCAACAAAGATGCGTGTTTTGAAAACACAGAATTGGGTTCTAATGTATGAAACTGATAGTTATAGGGTATACAGAGATGATGGGGCCTAGGGTTTTAACAATTGTGTTAACAAATTCTTGTGAATTGCAAAGTAAAGTGTTTTTTTTTCGAGTTCATGTTCTATGTTTGAATCAAAGTTGCATGATTGGAGACAGAGAATTGGGTATTAATGTGTGAAATTGATAGTTATGGGTTAAACAGAGATTATCTTTTAATATGGGGTCAAATTTCACATGAAATCCAACATTCTTTTGCTCACAAAAAGAATCTGAATAAATCAATGCAAGCTCTTCCTAAAAAAGTTTCACAGTAGACTCAATAAACTCATTTAACATTAGAGAAACTTTTGCAAATAGATTCTCTTATACTACAACTTAAACCGACACAAAGACCAAACTTGTCTCGTTAAGATAGATAAGAAAAAAACGAAACATGGTAATCTTCAGTAAGGACATAGTAATGGCTCGGTTAAAGGAACTATATATAGCAGCAGAGACCTCCTCAGTATCATTACAAACAGCAACAACTATGTTTAGTACTCATAAGCAGCAGTTCTCTTCATCATCCTCATGAACTCTTCCATATTAACTTCACCATCACCTGCAGTTTTGTAATTTATGTTAAATGTGAATCATTCTTTCTTTGCACAATGAGAAATTAAGGAACTTACGGTCACGGTCAGCTTCTTCAACCATCTCACGTATCTCAGCATCAGTGAAGTTTTCACCCAAGTCCTTTGCCATGCGTTTGATATCATCAGCAGATATCTTCCCCTGCAAAAACAAAAAAAAAAAAGAATTTGACTTTTGTAGGAACTACTAGAGATTGTAAAATCCTCTCTCTCAGAGATGAAGGAAACATACATTATTGTCAAGATCAATGATCTTGAAAGCCTTGGTGAGCTCTTCTTTGGTGTCACGTTCACCGATCTTAGCAGTCATCATATAGTAAAACTCATCGTAATCTATGGCTCCACTTCCATCCTTGTCCACATCTGCTATCATTTTCTCGATTTGCTTCAATCATTATTATACCAAACCAAACAGGATTATCATCAGAATCTTCAATCATTCTTTAAATAAGTAATAAAGAAAAACTGAAATGTATGTTACCTCTTCCGTCATCTCGAAACCAAGCGCCCTCATGGCAACGTTAAGCTCTTTGGCATCGATGGTGCCAGAGCCATCAGTGTCGAAGAGATCAAAAGCTTCCTTGATCTCTTGCCTCTTCTGCTGATTCAACCCATGATGACGTCTGGGTTTCTCTTTCCTCGATACACCTCTGTACAGACTCGACTGCACAAGTAACACATCCAAACTATTTAAACCTCCTCAAGAACAAGTAGCTTTTCAAAGAGAAACCAAACCAACACAACACAAAACAGCTCAATGTTACTAGAAACAAAACTCAATAAGAAACAATTAAATCTCAAGAACAAGAAACAGTCATAGAGAAACCAACTCTAACACAATTTTACTTCAATGAAAAATCTAAATTTTTTAACAAGGGCTTTAGCATAAATCTTCAATATCCATCATCCCTCTGTTTAATTCAATTTCGGTTCAGATCTTAAAACCCATAATGCAAAAAAAAAAAATAAAGCGTTATATCTCAGCATAAAACCTTTGATCAGATCTCTTGCTGATCGTTATAAAGACAAATTGAGGAAGACAAGTCGAGGATACGAACCATATCTTCTTTTGCCGCAGGCGATGCGAATCGGAGAAAGCTCTTTCCGCGTCGAGAGTTCTCGAAAAGTAATCTAAACGTTTCTCTCTACTTTCCTCGTTTCTTTCTTTCATACCAGCAACAAAAAGTAAAAAGTGGATTAGATGGGCCTATCCTCGAAAGGCCCATTACCTAAGATAAATAAGCCGGCCCGAATTGCGACTCTCATGAATCCAAAACTAAATAATTCGTTTAGTTCGAAGTTACAACTCCCGACTCATGATGAAAAGGCATGTTTTTCTAAATAATTAAAAGGCAGTTCAACTCAACTAGAATAAATACAGACCAAACAAATAGCTATGCAGGATGTAATGAAATGTAGTTATTTGTAGATAATACATTGGCCATCTCTAATTGCCCAACTTTTTTTTTTCTTTTTTTTCAGTTTAAACGATATATCTATCTATCTATTACAATAAAATAGAGTTTGGTCTATTGTTTATAAGAACTTACAAGATCAATAAGAATAACTCAATTATTTTATTAACTTAAAAAAACTCTTTCAAAAATTTAAGCTTTCACAAAGATCTCTCACAAACTTATAAGTTATATAACAAGTAAATTTCATTTTTCTCCTAATCCTAACTCTTATTAATACCTTTTCTCCAAGTTAACTTCAAGTTTACTTCCAACATTTTTCCTTTTAAATTTGAAATTCTCTTTCTTCATTTTATGAACTCCAATCAAGTCTCTCATCTCCTTAAATTTGATCTTCCCAAGAGCTTTAGTTAGTATAACAGCCTTCTGCTCGTTTTGTAGAACATGTTGAACTTTGATTTATTCATTTTCGACACACTTGCATATAAAATGGTATCTCTTATGTATATGCTTGCTTCGTCCATAAAAAGATGGATTCTTCGTGAGTGCGATAGCCGACTTGTTGTCAATGTATATAGTTGTCTTGATGCATGGTTGTTCGATGATTTCTTCACGTAAATCTTATAACCAGATTGTCTGCTTTGCCGCTTCGGTAGCTGCCATGAACTCTTCGTCACACGATGAGAGAGCTACTGTACCTTGCTTGAACAGCATGATATTGAACAGTTATTGAGATAGAAAATATGGCCGGTGGTGAGATAATCGTCTCTCATTCTTATATCACAACCTGACTCGGTAGCTTGTCTGAGACTTATAGTGTTACTCTTCAGATCAGGAATAAAATATACATCTCCCAAGGTCTTTTGATCACCATTCTTGCAGCTGAATAAGATCGAACCTTTCCCTTTGATTTCAATACGTGAGTAATCTCCGAATCTTACTTTCTAATGATTGTTTGGTTGAGAATATTGAAGTAGCTTCAGTTACCAATCATATGGTTACTTGCACCATTATCTAAATACCATACATTGTCTCCATTCAAACCGGTTTCAAAGTCTTGTGGTTTAACATTCTTCTCGTTTCGATACACATTCTCATGCATCATCAATGCATCTGCTTCATGGGTATCTTCTTTTTCTTTCTTCTCATATACCTCTTGCAACTTTAATAAACGATACGGACAGCTGGTTGTAAAGTGTCAATTCTTGTCACATCAAAAACATGTTATTTCCAACATGTCTAGATCTCTATATGATCTGCCACGTCCTCATCCTCCTCTGTTATAGAATCGTCCTCCTATACCTTTGTTTCTATAGTCTCCTTGGTACCCTCGGTATTCATAATTAGACTGTGATTGTGGTGCATCCATTTTGGCGTACATCAACTTGCTCTGATTATCTTGAACATCTTCTTCTTCTTTGCACACTCATTCTTCGTAAGCTTTCAGCCCAATGATGTCCTCAAAACTTGTTATCTTGAGGTCCAAAGCTTTGCTCAAATGAAGCAACAATATGGATGTACTTTTTCCGTGGGAGATGTGTAAGAGCAACATTATCGGTGGTGGGGAAGGTTCTTAAATGTGGGTCCCATCATTTTTTTGCAAAAACAGAAAAGAGTCACTAATAAAAAAAATTTAAAGAGGTTTTTTTGTACTGTTTGCGAACCTCACGACACGTGGCGATCTACAATTGATTTATATATATATATATATATATATTTTTTTTTTAAATAAGGAAAAAAAAGTTTTTTTTAGAAACGTTTACCGATAATGTTGCCGTAAGGATCTTCTTTTGTTACCCAACACATATGCAATACATTTTCTTACATTATATATATGCTAATAAGTAATAATTTTAGATTTGACTAAAATAAAATTTATCATTAAAACTGTTGAGAACTGAGAATATATGATCGACGTAATCTCTTGTTGTTATCTATATCTAATGTTGGTACTTATCTTATAGTTAGATAACTATATGACCTATGCATATATACTACTCTCACGTTTATAAAAAGACCAAGCTTTTCCCTTAGTTACATCTCACGTTATCAGCAACGATTTGCTCTAAGAAACCCTAGCTAATAACCAACAAAAAATAATAGCCTACTCTTCCCGGTTCGTTGACGAGAAGTAGCAAAGCTCCGGACGAGAAGAAAGCTGTACGACGAGAAGCGATCTTCGACGAGAAGAAACGAACCAGTCCTGCTCCGACGACGAGACTGTTCAACCCTTCCGAAAATCAAAGATGTCTAAATTGGCAAATCTCGACTTCCCTGCTTTGAAAAGCAATGGTGAAAATTACCTTGAATGGGCACTTGATGCAAGGATCATGCTACGATCAAAAGGACTTAGTGATACGATCATCAGTGACAATAAGTTCAGTGATAAAGATCGATACAGTGCTATTTATATAATACGCCATCATCTCCAAGAGAGTTTGAAAACTCAGTACAGAACCACGGAAAATCCATTGGACCTTTGGAACGCTTTACAGCGACGTTATGACCACCAGAAACCGGTGATGCTTCCAAGGGCTCAATATGACTGGAAACACTTGAGGTTCCAGGACTATAAAACAGTAGACGAGTACAACTCTGTCATGTTTAAAATTGTTTTCATGATGGAGTTATGTGGTGAAAAAGTTACTGAGCTTGAGATGCTTAATAAGACTTTCTCTACGATGCATTCCAGTAACATGGTATTGCAACAGCAATACAGAGAAAGAAAGTTCACCACATACACTGAGTTGATCGAATGTCTCTTATTGGCTGAAGCCAATAATGAGTTGTTAATGAAAAACAGTGAGATGAGGCCTCCGGGAACGGTCCCATTACCAGACATCTCTAAACTTGCTATAGAGCAAAAGAAAGAGAGTAACCTTGTCCACCATAACCACCAACCCGGCTCATTCCGTGGTAGAGGTAGGGGACGAGGTGGCACGTTTAACGCACACAGGCGAGGACGTGGTCGCGGGAGCACACCAGGCTTCAGCCGTGGTCGTGGTCGTGGCCGAAGTGTGTCGTTTAAACCTCAGATCAAGACTGATCTGTGCCATCGTTGTGGTATGGGGAACCATTGGGCAAAGAACTGCCGTACTCCTAAGCACCTATGTGAACTTTATATCAAAAGTCTAACAGAGAAACCGGAAGTTCATATGGTTCGAGACTCAGGATATGAAGGAGATGATGACGAAGAGGACACAGAATATGTCCAGAACAAAGAGGAATGATTAAACCAAGATACCGAGATGGAGTTTCAAACTTCAGACATTCTGAAATAAGGAATTAAAATTCCATAGTTTTTTTATTTTTCCCCCGGTTTTGGTGTTTTCTTATTTTGTTTCTGTTTGTTTTTGGTGTTAAACTTTATATTATGCATTAATAATTTTTTTATTTATTTTATACGCCTGAAAAAAAATATAGATATATAATCGTATAATAAAAGAAAAAATATATATAAACCGATTATATACCAAACAATTATTCTTCAAAATTATAAATATATAATAAGTATATACGAAAAATATATATATACCATACATAAAAATTATTATTAATTATATGTATTGTTTTTGAAGAATGAAAAGTGGAATGGACTCATTTGTGGTAGACAGTGGTACCAGCCATACCATCCTAAGAGACAAACAATACTTCATAAATATGATTAACAAAACAGCCGACATCACAACCATAGCTTGTACAGCTAATCTAATCGAAGGCTGCGGCCAAGCATGCATTTTATTGTCTAATGGTACACATCTAGAGATAGATGATGCATCGTAATCACCTAGCTCTAATATGAGCCTGTTAAGTTTCAAAGACATAAGACTTAATGGTTTTCATATTGAAACCAAGGGTGAAGGAAATAAAGAATTTCTTCAGATTTATAATATCACCCAAGACAATAAAAGAATCCTTGAGACTATACCAGCATGTGGGACTGGACTTTACTATGTTAAGACTAGTCTGGTTGAGGCTAATGCCGTGATGAACAAAGAACTCAAAGAAGAGTTCACTCTTTTGCATGACAGGCTGGGTCACCCCGGTTCAGTGATGATGAGGAAAATCATAACAAATTTAAATGGCCACAATTGGAAAAATAAAAGAGTTATCCCTAAATACCTCACATGTGAAGCATGTTCACAAGGAAAATTAATCACTAGGCCATCACCAGCCAAAGTGAATAAGGAAATGATAAATTTTCTGGAAAGAATACAAGTTGATGAACCGATACACCCACCATGTGGGACTTTCAGATATTTTAATGGTCTTAATTGATGCATCTACAAGATGGTCACACGTTTGTCTCTTATCAACTCGTAATCTAGCACTTGCGAGGTTGCTGGCTCAGATTATAAGACTTAGAACACATTTTCCAGATTTTCCTTTAAAGACTATACGTCTTGACAATGCTAGTGAATTCACTTCCCAAGCTTTTAATGACTACTGTATGTCCATGGGGGTAAGTGTGGAACATTCTGTAGCACATGTCCATACTCAGAACGGTCTGGCTGAATCTTTTATAAAAAGAATTCAGTGGATTGCCCGACCACTCTTAATGAATACCAAACTCCCAATATCAGCTTGGGGACATGCTGTGCTACATGCAGCCGAGTTAATTAGACTCATGCCATCAAGTGAGCATAAATTCTCGCCATCCCAACTAATTACGGGTCATGAACCAGATATTTCCCATCTAAGAGTTTTTGGATGTGCAGTCCAAGTGCCTATAGCACCACCACAGAGAACAAAGATGGGACCTCAAAGGAGGATGGGAGTATATGTTGGGTACGATTCCCCCACTATTATTAAATACCTAGAGCCAACAACTGGTGATCTATTTAAGGCCAGGTTTGCGGATTGTCATTTTGATGAATCTAAGTATCCAGCATTAGGGGGATATTTTGGTAAGCTGGAAAAAGATATAAAATGGAATCAAACATCCTTAACATGGCAGGATCCTCAGACTAGAGATTGTGATCTAGAAGTCCAGAAAATAATACATTTGCAAGAGCTAGCTAATAAATTGCCAGATTCCTTTGCTGACCCAAATAGAGTAACCAAGTCATGATAAGACTTGATGTCCATGAGGGACATAATCAAGCTGCTACTACGTCTAAACCACAGTTAAAACGTGGTAGACCATCAGGTTCCAAAGACAAAGAAGTTCGGAAAAGAAAAGGTGCAAAGAAATCCGAATCCTTTGAAACCCTAGACATGGAAAAGGAAACTCATGTACCACCAAAAGAAACTTGGGACGCCAAGGATCAAGGTACTGAGGTCCCTGACAATAATGAGATCTCAATATATTATATCATGTCGGGAAGGGAATGGAACAGAAAACATGTCGACATGGATGATATATTTGCATACAATGTAGCACTTGAATTGATGGATAATGAGGATCTAGAACCCACATCTATATATGAATGCATGCAACGACCAGATTGGTTAAAATGGAAAGAAGCCATTAATGTGGAGTTAGAATCATTGAAAAAGAGAGGTGTATTTGGACTGATCATTAGGACGCCCCATGATATAAAACCAGTGGGATACAAATGAGTTTTTGTGAGAAAAAGATATGAGAAAGGTGAAGTTGTGAGATACAAAGCACGACTTGTTGCACAAGAATTCTCACAAAGACCAATAATAGATTATGAGGAAACTTATTCCCATGTGGTGGATGCTACGACTTTGAGATTTTTAATAAGTCTGGCTATAAGGGAAGGTCTAGATATGCGGTTAATGGATGTTGTAACTGCCTACTTGTATGGTCCACTGGATAATGAGATATACATGAAAATTCCAGATGGTATTGAAATGAAAAACAAAGAGAGTTCTCGAGGACAACATTGTATCAAATTGAACAAGTCTCTTTATGGATTAAAGCAATCAGGTCGAATGTGGTACAATAGACTATCTAAATATCTCCTGAAAGAAGGATACAAAACGACCAGGTCTGCCCATGTATTTTCACAAAAAAGTTCAATAAGGATTTTGTAATCATTGCAGTATATGTAGATGATTTAAATATCCTAGGAAACTGTTGAATATCTCAAGAAAGAATTCGAGATGAAAAATCTCGGAAAAACAAAGTTTTGTTTGGGTTTACAATTTGAGTATGTGAAAGATGGAATCCTTGTGCATCAAGAAACATACAGAACAGATACTCAAGAAATTTAATATGGACCAATCTCACCCATTAAACAGTCCCATGGTCGTGAGAAACCTTGGTCCAGACACGGATCCATTTGGTCCAAAAAAGGACGATGAAGAGATCTTTGGTCCAGAGGTGCCATATCTCAGTGCCATAGGAGTTCTGATGTATTTAGCTGGCTATACACGACCAGACATCAGTTTCGCTGTGAACTTACTATCTAGGTTCAGCTCATGTCCGATCCAAAGACACTGGAATGGGATAAAACATGTACTTCGTTATTTACAAGGAACGAAGGATTTGGGTCTTATGTTTACTAAGCAATCTAACGAAGGTTGAGTTGGTTTTGCTGATGCAGGTTATCTATCTAATCCACATTATGGTAGATCTCAGACTGGATATGTTTTTACACATGGAGGGACAACAATATCTTGGCGGTCCATGAAATAGACATTGGCGGCTACTTCCTCAAATCATGCAGAAATATTAGCAATGCATGAGGCTAGTCGAGAGAGTGTATGGTTGAGATCTATGACACAACACATCAGTACCACTTGTGGTATAACCAAAGGAAATGATCCACCTACCATCCTATACGAAGATAACACAGTCTGCATTGCTCAGTTTAAAGATGGATATATCAAAGGAGACCGGACGAAGCACATTCTTCCAAAGTTCTTCTTTACCCATGAGCTCCAGAAGGCAGGAGAGGTCCAAGTGTTACAAGTCAGTTCAAGTGAGAATTCAGCCGATCTCTTCACCAAGTCCTTAGCCACATCAGTGTTCAAGAAGCTCGTGCACCAGATAAGCATGCGTCGACTGAAGGATCTACGGTGATGCATTCATCAGGAGGAGTTCATGTGTTGTACTCTTTTTTCTTATCTACGGTTTTGTTCCACTGGGTTTTCCTGAAAAGGTTTTAATGAGGCAACATCAAAAGCATGAATGAACCCTGAACCGGAAATGTCGATCAAGAGGGAGTGTTGAGAATCGAGAATATATGATCGACGTAATCTCTTGTTGTTATCTATATCTAATGTTGGTACTTATCTTATAGTTAGATAACTATATGACCTATGTATATATACTATTCTCACGTTAATAAAAAGACCAAGCTTTTCCCTTAGTTACATCTCAAAAACTTACTTTAAAGAAATGTTTTTAGAAAAACGAAAGTCTAATCACTGATTATTTTTTGAAGATTCGAAATCGATTATGCATAGTAAAGATTCAACATCTGGCCTTATCGAAGACAAGTTGCACAAGTTGAAAACGATCAAGAAGAAAAAATCATCAATATTGAAAACTACTAAAAAATCCCAAGGTACGTAGAAAATAATCATCCTCAACTCTATTTTATAAATAGGCATCAAAATGTTGTAGAGAAAGCATATGAAATTTTTGGTGAGAAATGACTTTTAAATCTTTTTATTTCCTAGAACTTTCATACTATCTTTTTTGTATATCCAGCTTTTGTATTTCGAACCTTTTACATTTTAAATAAGTTTAATAAATCAAGTTTTATTTATCCAACTATAACTTTTAGCAGCACAGGGATGGATTTAATATCCGAGGTATTTTAAAGTATTCGGATCCAGATCTTTATCCGACGGATCTATGTTTTTACTATCGTTATTCGGATTCAGGGTTTTCGAATATCCGGATGTCGGATATCCTTCTAAAAGTTGTAATATCAGGCGGATATCCGAATTCGGATTTGGATCCTTATGATAAATAAAAATAATATTAAAATATATAAAATATTAACAATAGGTTAAAAATAAAAATATATATAATATTTTTTTGTTATATCTGTGTTTACTATTACAAAATTTATATAAATTTATATATATACATATATATATATATATATTAGTGATAGAAATAAAATATAATAAATAGAATTAGTTATATATATATATATATTCCTAGTTTTGAAATAATTATCAATAAATATATGGACTAAAAATCAAGATATTCGGATTCGGTTTGGATGGATCCAATATTTTACTATCCAGATTCAGATCCAGTCACTCCGGATATCCGGATTTTCGGAACGGATCAGGATCGGATTTCAGATCGGATTTTGGATCGAATCCGGATCGGATTTCGGATCAAATCCGAATCTCGGCTAATAAGTGGGATACCTAATTTCAGATATATCTATCTAAATCTTCCAAGAAATATTATATTTCAACCCAAAATTCCTTCTTAGAACTTTCACACTTTCGAAATTCATTCCAACATAAAAAAGAAAAAAAATATCAAAATTCAAAACTAATAAAGACAACATTTCTTTTCCAAAAAATGAAGAAAACGCTGAGAAACTTTTTCAATAGTAAATCCGTTTATTCCTCGCCACCTCACGCACGATTGCTTCTACAGTGGTAGGCTTTATAGCCTTCATATAACCTACCAAGAATCGATTTATAAAGAAGAGATCTGAGATATAACAGCCACACGAGTGTTTATTTTAAAATAACAACAAAATGTTAATGATTTATAAAAAGGTGGTAGCGAACCAAGCAATAAAGTATCTTCTACTTTGAATAGAATCGTCTATTTTAACATTATCGGTCTGGATTAGTAAATATGAAGAAACCAGAATTGTATTGTCAAAAAAAAAGAATCGTTGGTTCTATTTAATATTAAATGTCAATTCCTAAAAGAAAATTATGAATTGTAACTAGTCAGCCATAACAAAAGAAATTACTAAATAAATTTTGTACTGTTGTTTTGTGCATGGATCGATCAAAGTCTCTCCTTTTTCTTTTAGAAACAATAAAATACTGGCAATCTTTACAAATTAAAGCTTTAACAATGATAACTATATCTATATTCTATAATACTATCAAAACAAAATTTATAGAAATATTTAAATTAAGCAACATGATATATCTATATAAAGGTTCCAAAAACATTATACATACATATATAATACGGTCTACGTGTTCTCATAATTATTTGCAGACATGTTATCTGGAGGGTAATCACTAATGATTTATTAAGCACATGGGGGAGCATTAAGCCTATTTGAATGTATTTAGTCCAAATATTTGTATTGTCATGCATATTTAGTATATACTTACTGAGCATCTTCGGTGGTATTCTATTTTCAATTTAAAATATAATTTGAAGTAAAAAGTATTTTAATAATACTTAATTTTCTATTTTATAATCGAGTGAAATGAGTTTATTCTATAAATAGAATAATCTATTTTTATCACTCTATTTTCTATTCGAAAATTTATTATTACTGAAATAGAATCCAATTTTATTATAGAATTATTTTATTTTGAGAAAATAGAATAAACTATTAGAAATGATAATCTAAGACAGACTAGTGTATCACTGAACGATATAGGCTGTCTCTATATGTTGCTATTCTATTTATTTAAATTTTTATTTTCATAAGACCTCAAATAGAATTCAGAAACTATAATAGATTGTATTTCATTTAAATGTGATTAGAAAATGCTATAATGTATTTTGTTGTGGGTATGAGTCAAAATTGTAAGTCGCAACTTGATATACCTATAAACATTTATAATAGGTCTACTTCTCACCATTATTCGTAAAGCAGGTCTAGTGTGGAAGGTAGTAATTAATTGTGATAAGGTGTTGAGCACATTGGTTATGATACTTTGGTATAAATTAATTGCGTGAGCTTTTAACCCTCTTGCAATTTATATATAACTATATAGCATTTGTATTGGTTGTGAGGTTTTAGCATATATTAATACTAGTCAATCACTAAGATATATAGGTCGTCTTTGTGAGTTTTATTATTATATTGAGTGGTTTGCCTTAAAATGCGATAAATGAAGACGATCAAATCAATACATCTTTTTATATGTTTTCTTTCAATCATATTAGAATTTGAGTAGGACATAAAAACTACTCAGGTTCGATTTCGCATAGTATAATTATTTTTGAAACAACGGAAACTAATACTGTATCCTTCCGAGTAGGCTACAACAAGATATCGGCTCTGGAAAGCTTGTAGGTGCAGTTCCGATCCCTTCTTATTCTTAGTGGTCGAAATCGTTCTCCTTTGGTCCACTAAAGTGCAACACATACCCACTGTTTCTGGACAAATACAATTATCATGGCTTAGTCGTCCGACCAGTCTCGAAAAATAAGTAGAATTACAAAATGGACTAGGTTTGGTAATTATCTTTTATCAATGCTAGTATATATTTGATATTATCTTGGTCCTTTTCATTTTTTATATTTTCAATCAGTCGAAAGGAAGTATAACAAGCCAAACCTTGAACGTCCTAAGTTCTCTGCACCAACCAACAAAAAAAATCAGTTAAGAAAACAAACTTATCGCACCAAGAGATTTGACATGTTTCATAATTATTATGACGACATTGGAACCAAACAAAATCAGTTGGACCAGATTGACTGATCGTTAATTGTTATTAATAAGTGGGGATATAGCAACGGTTGATAGAGTCGAAGCCACACAACGGACCAAAATTTTCTAATGACAATGACTTTGTGTAACTATACTTCAAATTCAAGGATATGACATAAGTTTCGTCGACATATATGTCAAAGATATAAGGAACATCACGTGAAGTCGAAGATGTTTGATCTTATTATTGTCGTGCAAAATACAAGGTTTTATCTAAACTTGATTTGGGAGAGTCAAATAGACCTCATTATTTTGTAATTCATTTGTCATGCCAAATAATAAAAATATTAGGATAACACATGGCCTTGCGCATGGTAAATTATATGAAAATATTTAAGAAATGTTATATAAAAAATAAAATTTATATTCTTATTGAATTAATATTTTTGGCTTTTAAATAATTTTTTTAATTTTTTTAACTACATAATTTGTTACTGATGAGCTGATATCATTTTTAAAAATATTTTAGGTCCAAAAATGACCTATCGCATAAAAACCTAATGTTTAAACCCCAAAATCTCAGATCTACTATTTAGTTACAGTGAAACTATATCATGTGCCAATCCTATCTATTTTCAATATTTTTTTACGGTTATAAGGAAAACCTAACCATTAAAAGTTAATTATGGTTATAAAATTTTTACGTTCATGTGTCAATCCTATCTATTTTCAATACTTTTCTTTTTATGTCGCTTTTTCATTGGTCTATAAAGGAATACTAAATAATATAACATTCTCAAGCAATTTAATTTTAGTCTAACAAAATTCTCAATTGATTCTCAAGCCACCACATAAGCAAAATTAACAATCCAATTATTTGATAACTCAGTAGATCACTTTTATAATTAATACAAACTACATGTTATAACTTTTTAAATGTTTCTCTTTTAATATATAAGAGATTTTCTCATTCTTTCTACGTGTCATATATATATATTCAAATACAACTAGGTTTCGTGTGGTTTATAGAGTCAGTATGAGTCTATTTAAGTCAATGATAAAAAAACAAGAAAATTGTTTTTAGGCCAAAAATATGATAACTATGTCCTATTAGACTAATTTATATTTTGTAACATTTTTGCTACTAATGCCATTTAGTATTTTTCAAAATAAACCAAATAAATAATTTTACTAAAAAAAAATTAAAAAAATAGTAACTACTAATAAAATACATATATCAACTTATTAGTATTTTGTCTAGTTCTAATAATGTCTAAATCATAATTTCATATTTTGTTTTACAGAAAGTAGTATTGGCATTCTACACAACAGAAAATGTAATCCAACTTTTTAATTGAATCTACTATGTTCAAAATACGTGATCTATGTAAATAATAATAATCTAAAAATATTTGGAAAACATATTCTGCGCTTACCATGTTGTTCTAAAATCTGTAGAAATTGGAATCAACACATTATTATAAATTTAAAACCTCTAGAAATTAAAACATGTAGAAATCAGTTTCAAACATGTTTATTGTATTCTATACTATATGTAAAATACATATTCTATGGATAATGATAATCAGTACCGAAAATATGAGAAGATAATATTTGAAAATATTTAGTTTTCTTATACTACTTCTGTTTCATTTTAAGTGTCACTTTAGACTTGTGCACATAAATTAAAAAATATTAAATTTTGCATATTTTCTATATAAAAAATCATTATCCATACACTTCAACCAATACAAAAATAAAATGGAGAATAAATTTAATAAATTCTACATTGAAATGCTAAAACAACACTTATTTTGCAACAACAAAATTTCTCTACAACGACACTTAATATGAAAAGGAGGGAGTATTTATTAAATTGATTTTAAAAAAAATTAAAAAAAAATCGTTATTTTTAAAATCAGTATTTAAATTAAAAATAGTTTAATGATTGCTATTGTTGCTAGTAAGAATTTTTTTGATATTTTCTATTTTTTAATCAATACTTTGCTAGTAACAAATACTAAAAATCAATATTTCATGATTTTCTCAATTTTTTTTTTAAAAAATCGATTTAATAAGTATAAAGAAACTGAATATTTCCAAATATTAATACATTTTTGATATTTTACGTAGATCACATATTCTAAATATTTTAAAAATATTTGTTTTATATTTTTTATTTACTAGTAACAAATAATAAAAATCAATATTTTTAATATTAAAAATACCAAAGAAGTTCAACGTTTAGTTTTTTTCTGATTTGAGGATTTTTAATTTTTAATTTATTTTATTTACTTTTATTAAAACTATATTTTAATATTTAACAATTGTTTAGTTAATTGTAATTTTGATTTTAATTGAAATTAAGGATAGTATTGCCATTTTGAAAATATTAACCTAATAAAATATAAAATATATGAGTTTAGCCTAATGGGATATAGTTATCATATTTTTTTATCTAAAAACAATTTTCCAAAAAAAACAACTAGGCTTCCTGGGCGTTCGGTGTACCATTCGGGTTCGGGTCGGTGTAAACGGATTTTTGGTTATTCAGACTCAAGCCAAAAAGTCCCATTCGGTATTTTTGACTTTACAGAACGGTATCGGTTTGGAACTTATCAGGTTCGGATCGGTTTGGGGGAGCTGTACGACATCCATGAAAATCCGATGTCTAAGTGAATCATGATCGGGTTCGGTTTTCTTGTAACCAAAATAACCATAATAGACCAAAAAAAATCCAAAAATAACTAAAATACCTTATAAATCCGAAACCAAAAACACATAAGTTTTGAACACACCAAAACAGAAAATTCATAACGGAATCAAATGCATAAAAAGTAGTAAAGTACTAAAGAAACAACAACAAATTACTCAAATTCAAAACATACAAGAGTCTTGCATTTTCTTGTAGAATTCTTATTCCAAGACTATTGCATCTTCACTCTCTGCAATAAAAATAGTAAAAGTGATCCGTTCAAAAAAATAGTAAGAGACTAAGAGTGATCATGATCAGTGTGTACCTCTTTCGAGTTTGTCATCCTCCTCGAGATCATCAAGAATTTGTGCATTTGAAGGCACCCTTGACTCCATCTTCAGATCTTGTTTCAGCCACTGTTCTGAACACATTAACACTTCAACCATATAATGAGTAAGACCGCTCCTATGTGGTTCTAGCATCCTGCCACTAGTGCTAAAAGTACTCTCCAAAGCAACTGAAGAAACTTGCATAGCCAAAATATCTCGAGCAATCTCTGATAACACTGGAAATCTAGCTGCATTCATCCTCCAATATGACAGGACATCATACTCCATTCCAATCATCAAATCCGAGTTTTCCACACTTTCTTTGAGGTAAGTTTCTAACTCATTCCTTTTCTCTCTAGCCCCAATCTCGTTCTGCTTCTGTTTGTGCCTATAAGAATGTATAGAAAAATTTTAGAAGGTTATTACTTAGAAAAAAATGTATAGAAAAAGTATTAAAAGTAGTACCTAGCACCAATCCACTTGTAGCCAGAACTATCATCAACCAACTCCATTCGTTGAATAGACAACTGAGATGTTTTGGTAGGCTGCGATGATTGATCATCTGGATCAGTACCATTTCCAAATCGTGCACTATATTCTTTGAACAAGCTTCTCAAGACACTTAACAAGGAGTTGTACATCTCCTTATACTCGACAGTGTCTATTCCATACAATTACTCAAAGCACAACTTCACAAGCTCTAACTTCTTGCTCGGATCAAAAACCATGGCAACCGTTAGCATCTTGTTCAAATTCTTGAGACCATCCCAATACTTGTCAAAAAATTTCAACATATCTGCTGCCTTGGACTTCAACTCAGGATCATAGCTGTTGATGATTTCCATCAGATTTGTTGCAATGGTGACCACCTCTCCATCACACTTATGGGAATTAACAGAAGTTGAAGCTGACACCACCACCGTTGAGTTGTAAAAGATCAAAAGAAAACAGCACAGTTTCTCAACTGCATTCCAATCCCTTAGCTGAGTAGGACCAATCCTTTTATAACCATTCTCTATCTCACAGAAATAGACGCTGTAGAGCTTGTCTTCTGCCTCCATCTTGTCGAATGCCACCTTGAACTTCTGAGCTGTTGCCAAGATCAGGTATGTTAAATTCCACATTGTCTTCACATCCAACGGCAAGCTTCCTCTTGTTATCTTACCCTAGTCAACCTTAAGCTCAAAAGACTTCAACCTATTTGTATGTGATCTAACATACGAGATATCATTTCTGATAGCAGCTACACTCTGACCTACTTCAGCCATTCCATCCCTCACAATCATGTTTATTATATGAGCACTACATCGCATCTGCAAGAACTCACCACCTAAAACTAGCGACTCATCAGAAACTAATGAAAATGCACTATGAAACTTCCTTAATGCTGAACTATTCGCAGTTGCATTGTCAACGGTAACACATAAGACCCCTCAATTCCCCATTCAACCAAGCAATCTAATAAAACAGATGCTATGGTCTGACCTTTGTGATCCGTGACATGTTTGAATCCTATGATCAGCTTCTTCAGTCGCCACAAAGCATCAATATAATGAACTGTAACCACCATGTAACTAGCACCTACAAAACATAAAGCCAGAAAGAATGTGAATAAGTTTTTTAAATAAATGTTGACTTATAAATCAAGCATGTTTCTACAAAGTCAGAAATAAAACTATTACCTGTTGTTTGGGAAACCCATATATTTGTAGTGATGGACACACATTGTTTGTTGCATAAGAATCATCTCTTCAGCGCTGATTTCTTCTCCTTATACATCTTCACGATGTCTTTGGTTAAAGTTCTTCTTGAATGAGGATTCTATCCTAGCTTTGCCTACAAACATATAAAACATATACATAAGATTATATGAAACTAATAACAACAAACGAGTAAAGCAATATGAATAACACTTAAGAAGAACAAACCATGCATTAGCTGTCCGCTCGCAGGTTGGGCAGTAAGGGTCGGAGAAGGGCAATCACTCATTCTTAAAACCAGCATTCGAAAGAGTTGGGGCGGAAAAGGGGGGAAAGCTCTCCGTTCCTGGTTCTCCTGTAGCTGGATCCTCTAGAACCACAAGAATCCTGAGTTGGAATGGGATTCCAACTCATCACCTTTTGAGATTCTTACAAAAATGCTTCCATGCCACACTCTCGACAAACGCTAAAGGTAGTTGCCCCAACAAAATCATCTCATTCGTGGCTTCTCTAAACACAGCTTCAGTAAATTTACCCGACTTGAGCTTCCTATCCTCAGAGACATTTTCTCGTCTATTTTTGTTGACTGCTAACCACGCTTGATGGTTTTTGCAAACCTCGAGATGCTTCTTCAGATTAGTGGTCCCTGATGTGGTGAGACATGAGTAGCTTTTCTGACAGTAGTTGCATAGACACCGGTCTCTGTCCTCCTTAGTTCTTGTATAATGTTCCCACACTTCTGATCTTGTTGGAAGGATCCGCTTCACTTTAGTTTGTTGAGAACTCCCAGCTTCAGATTGTTTCCTATTCTCTCTGTTACTGTCGGGAGTTGGAAACTCTGCCTCATCTTCTTTGCTATGGGTTTCACGATCAAGTGATGATGTTGAGTCCATCTGCTTCAATGGAAACAATATGTCAGTATAAAAGTCGAAACCATTTTCGATTTCAATTTTAAAATACAAAAACAATGATACATTAGACTAAGTTAAATCCTAAACAATTTTCTAACTCAAATCGAAATATAAATAAGTTAAATAAACCCCTTTCTAAAATATTAAACTTTTTCAATTAAGAAAACAAGAATATTGACATAGATTCAGACCAAGAATAACTAAAAAATAGGAAGAAGAACCTGCCATTGATTCCTTGAAAGCTCAGATGGAGCCGAATAGAGAGAATCTATATGATTTATATAGGCCAGGTTATTCATTGAAGATGTTACAGGGTTTAATCGATGAGACCTTTTTGGGAACTAGGGTTCTTGAAGACAGAGAACTAGAGAAGTGGAAAAGACGAGGTATAAACGAGGAGTCGACAACTCAGCATATGTGTATTGTGTTGTGTAATTAATGTTCGGTTATGTCCTGGTTTTGATTCGGATAATGGGTGATAACCGACCCGAACCGACCTCCGATCTGCTGGATTATCAAAACCCAATGAGTTTTTCTCTTACATCCATGACCGGTCCGAAATCGAGAATTTTGTTCGGTTAGAGGTTCAGATTTCGGTTTACCTTATAAACGCCCAGGCCTACTTCTACTAGTAAAACAATTATACTGGGAGAAACAAAAGTAAAAGTCTTCTAAAGAGGTATGTTACTTATATGTGACGAATTTTCAGATGTATCTTAATATTTTTTTTGAATATAATGTATCTTAATATGAAATAGTAAACTTTATATTCATTCTGCAAAAGACAACAAAAATGGATGAAACTAGATCTGGAATGTTAAAATCATACTATATTTGTAGATCGGCTCTTATGATATCAATCAATCGACCACAGACATACATGTTCATAAACAAAGCAATGAACTAGTTGCAAAAAATGTTACTCCCTTACATCTCCTACAAAAATCATTTAAAAGATGTTATATTTTGTGGTTGGGACAAACGGACCCTACAAAATGTCCACAGCTTCAGCTAACAATTAAACATCTAACTTGTGAGTGTTCCAAAAGCTTCACATCCAGACATCAGATACTCTTCACTTCATGAGCATTTCATTAACTCTTTACCCATACCTAAGTCCAACCTTTCACGTCGTTGTACAAAATATATAGTTCATGCATCGACGAAGAGTTGCCAATCTTAATCAACAAAATAATTGCTTGTCTTGTCATCTTTGATAATATCAAAATCTATTTATATAAAATAGACTTTTTTCTCTCCTCCTTGCGCCACATCAGATGACACGCTGGAAACTCATGCTTTCTGCGTCTGCCACGTCGGATTAATGAAACGTTGTGTACTGAGTTTTTTCTTTTGTTTGTCACTTCAGATGGGCCCAGATATTCTTGCATCGAACCCTAATCCCTCTTCACTTTTTCCCCTTCGCTTCCTCTGTAACTCTCCGGCGGCGATATAATCCTTGAACATGAACATGATCGTGATCCTTTTCTTCGTCTCTGTTTTCTCTGTTTATGAGTTCTGTTATTGTTTCTGTTGGTCTGATCTTGATACTTCGGTTTGTAGTATAATTCGGGTTCCGTAAAACTGATCACAAATATTCTTAAAAGCGTCTACCCAAGTCTACACAAATCACATTGGTGGTTAAGCCTCTTGGATCTGCTCTGAGGTATTTACTTCTCTTTTGCGCTGTTCGTTTTTGTTCAGATTAAATCGATTATATTTGATTATCCAATAGTGTGTTTAGGGATCTGTTAGATTCTGATTTGATTTATCTGATATTCATATTGCAATATCTATTATATCTGTAGCTTGGGTATAGATGATCAGAAAACAATAACAATGAGGAAAAAAGAGCTCGCTGATTAGGAATACATTCCAGAACCATTTATTCCAGAAGTGATACTCTTAGAAGCTTCTTTACCAAAGCTTCCTCAAGCAAACCGCAGGAGTTACGAGGCCATGGGTCTAAGCACTCAACATGTATTTTTCCTGCAAAGTGATGTCAATGTAAGTCTCATATACTCAAAGAGTTTGGTAAATAAACTATCAGTGTGAGAGCTAAAGAGTTGAAACCTTTAAATTAGGGTTGTTTTTGATATCTATAATTTTGATTCCTAGCAAGACGCGTAAAATGATGTTGGAATGAATGGCTTACTTATACATAATATTTCGCTGCAGTTATAGGCAAGGGTGCTGAAGTGAAGTTCTAAGGAGTGATATCGTTCAGTCAATGATGTTAAACTTACTTCTTAAGAGTTGCTGAGCTGATACCTGCAAGCAAAGATGGAACCATTAGCAGAAATAGTGGTCACAAGTCAGATTTACTTAATTTTAGTCTAGAGATGTCATCATTTTCGTTTTGGACCAATGCTCTTTATTCTATTATCCCAGATATTGTTTGAACTCTCGGCCAAAGCTGTAACTTCCCAAGGAATAATAAAATAAAAAGACTTGGTTTAGGCAAGTATATGCTATTCAGAGAAATACATTTTTTTTCCTCCGAGCCATTTTTTCACCAATAATGTTCCAGTTTTGGTTGGGTCGTAAAAGCTTCGATGGGTCTCATGTTTGGTGGGTCAATACTCCCAACTATATTTTGTAGATCCTATTTTTGTCACAGCACTTTTTGTTCCGTGGTCGAAAGCTCAAAACAGTCGTGTTTTCTTATCTTTAAAACTAAGATTATGCTCTTCAATGTCATCCGCGTCAGTCGATTGCCTCCGATGGGCCTTCTTCATCTCCTTCTATTATATTCTTCTCTATATTGTTTCTATTTTGTAAAATACATGTATTAGCCTACCACTTCTCTGATTCTATAAATCAGCTCTTTTTTTTTTGTTTCTCGCCTAGAAAATTGGGTTCATGTTCCTTTACAAAGATCTACAAATAATCATTCACATTTTATATTAAAACCAGTACTTTTTAATAAACATTCAAATAGTATAATATTTTGAGTAATGCGGAATTGTTATTAACATTATAATGAAACTATTAAATTCCATATTTAATAATTATTTACACACATATATATATATATATATATATATATATATATATATATATATATGTAGTGTCTTAAAATCCAAACCAAATACAATTCTGTATCATTGTTCTAATTGTTCTCGGTTAATATCACTAATAATTAACTATAGTAAGAATAAATTTATTTCATATATATTAAACTAATCTACAATTACAAGTTCGATAGTTTCTTTACGACTTTATTTAAATTCATTTAAGTCTTGAAATTTAAAAAAAAAAAACAAAATCGCTTGGTTTATTTATTTTTATAACAAAAATAAATATTTATATTACTAAAGAATAAACTTTTTATCATACATTATCTCTAACAATTTATATAATTTTAAAATCTATATCCCGCCCGTAGGGCGGGCCGGCCCTAGTGTCTTATAAGTTATACTACTATAGATCTGATTCATTTTCTTTCCTGCTCCATATTTTAATGATCGCGAGATCTAAGGTTCAAATTCATATTGTTGTTTTTTTGGTTATTATATATGCTCATGATCGACTACTATTATGATGATAACCACTATGGTGATGGATTCCGTCACACAAACCATCAAGAAAATGAAAAGAATGAAAAGATTGGTCGATTATCAGTAAAGAGCATAATGTTATAACAATGTTTCAGCGAACTTGTTGATTAATAGTGTAGATAGATCATGTTTGTGGATGGTATAACGCCACCAATCGTTGAAAAATATTTATAATATAAAAATAGATAAATACTAGTAGTTAAAACTTTGCTAACGGGTCGGACACAATTATAACTGGACAGAGCAAGTGGAGTGGCCTAGAAGTTACTTAGTTAGTTAGCTTATTTATAATTATTATTACAGTATACATTTAAATGTTGAAACACAAAATTAGAAAAATGGTAGAAATTAGTCGAGTGACAAAAATATTCAGAAAATAATCAGTTTTGTTTTTGAATTTAAAAATAATATATCAGTTACTACAAGATTTAAAATGATACTGAATTTGCTGAGAGTGAAAGGACAAAATCTGCGATTATATTTTTTAAGAAATTGTAAAATTGGTAAAAATCTGTGAAATTGAAGACTCATTCCGTCTCTTCACCTACGTTTATAAAATCGTATCTGTGACTTATGATTTAGAATATGATTTTGTGTAGTTACACTACAAGTGGTGTACGTTTGTTGGATGCTATATAATTGTTCAAATGGGACTTCAAATAAGGAGAGTATACTTAAAGTTTCTTTCTTTGAATGGGATGGACGTAGCTTAATTCTACTATGTAGATTTTTGTATCAAATGGGACTTCAAATAAGGAGAGTATACATCAGAAGATTCAGAACAAATGTAATTTTACAAGCTAATCTCTTAGAATAACTTATTAAATTCCTTTAATACATTGATTAATCCCAAGTTATAGAAGTCTATGCCGTTGACACGTTAATTAACATATTATATTAAATAAATAATTAATGAAAATTTGATTATATTTCGAAAAAAGCATACAACTTATTAACTTAATGCTTGAAACATATACTTTAAAACATATACTTTAAAAAATCTTTGTCAAAAAAAAAAACATATACTTTAAAACATAGCTATGTAAAAAGTTGAAAACCCCAGTACCTAACATGTGGTTAAGCTGACAGAAGGACCATTTATTTGAAAATTAATTAATGCTTTTAATACTAGGCAGTTTCGACGACGTTAGAAAATAAATACACAAACTAGTGTGTTTATACATGATCTAATTTTTAATTATGTCCACACATTTGAAGAAATGGTATTGTATTGAATAATAAATGGTATTGTAGTATGTCACATTATTTTTTTTAAATTATGCTTTTGCGATTGAACACTGGAAACATTTTCCTTCCTAAAGAATCCATGCCATATTGGTATTGGCATGTGAGATTCCCGAGTAGTGTGGCCTAGACTCGCGTGACCGTTTTTATTGCTTACCCCCAAATATTACGCATCAACGCCGACGGTCATAGATTAGATATCCATTAATTTAAATCACAACTATATCGGTAGATAATAAGAAGTTTAATAATAACAATCTAAATGCAAGCGGTGGCATTTTCAACTTTACAACTACAATTCACGCGTAAACTGCATTGTGTACGGTTTGTTCTTTCTTTGGCCTTTTCATATAAGATAATTTTAGAGAAGAAAAAAACATATTGGCATGGTGTTGTAGGATTAACATGCTACTTTTAGACTGTTAAAGTCCACTGCAAAAAAGTATGATTAAGTTTATAAACCCAAATCAGAACTAAACAGTGATTAATATCGAGTTGTCCATAATGAAATGAGGAACATGATTTGATGCAGCGTGGCAGAGTGGGTATGATATTGGCTTACGTCTAATCACTTTTCAACCTTTGTTTATTCTCCACAATGCTTCTGAATCCGAAACACACCTCTAATCCAACCGGTCTAGGTAGATTATCTGGTTCAAACCGGTGAAATTTCTATAGATTCAATGTGGGGCAGTGAGTTAGACGAAAAAAATAGCATTTAATCTAAAGAAGATAAAAACCGAATATTCAAAGGAATATTTGACAAAACAAAAGCATTACAAACATACATAAAATAAGCCTACACACACCTTAAACCAGTCACACACCATTACAGCATAAACTAAGAACATAGTACATAAACCAAAGTCATAGAGCAAGCATAGAGGCTTCCTATTTTATGTATGCTTGTAATGTTTCTGATTAGTCAAATATTCTTTTTAATATCCGGTCTTCGTCTTCTTTAGATTAGATGTTACTTTCTTCGTCTAAGGCACAATCTCACAGATAATCAAAGTCTGTAATAGCGGACGATTTTATCAAAACCTAAAGTAGAAGAAAAAGTAGAAGCTTCGAAACCATGAAGCTTATCTCCTGTCTTCTTTTTCTTGTTTTGGAAGCATTCGATTTCTGCTTCGCTCTCGTCAGAGAAAGGAGGCAAAAAATCTGCGTGCGATTCATATATAAATTATATGTATATACTATTTATGGTAATTTTTCCTTCTAAAATTATTATACGATAAGAACGTATAAAATACTTTATAGCATGGTTTCTAAAAAATAAATGTTATAGTCATTAAAGTATATAACATAATATAATTATAAACTCTCTTCTATTTTACTAAAACAAAACTTCAGAATAAACCTAACATCTTATTCTTTCCTGATCTATATAAAATGTCATTATACTAAATTTATTTCTAATAATATTTCATTAAAATATTATTCATTACATGTACATTGAATACTCGAACAGAAGACAACTTCGCACATAACATTACTCAACCATAAAATAATTTTATGAAATTAAAAAATATTTTTTGATAAAACAAGTATGGTATTTTAAAGTTTTATTATATGAATAACTAATATTCGTAAATATCATTAAAATATTATATATGTAATTACTAATTTATTTTCATTTTTAAAAGAAAAGTAAAACTTTATAATTTTTAATATATAATATTTAAATCAATATAATACATATTAAATTATACTAATAAAACCGCACATTTATGTTTCCATAATGATAGATTAACATATAAACCGAAACATATCTAATCTATAAAAATTGAAGTTTTAATTATAAACCAAATTTATAATCAAAACTAAATTATACATGTTAACATAAAACTTCACACAACACATCAAATAATTACACATATATTTTTTAATTTACATAAAATTAGTAAAAATAAAAAATCACGCAATCACATAGGCCGTTCTAATTTATAGGTTTTTTGTACTTAACTTGACTGTCATTTCTAGTCCATAAACTATAATATGGTTTTTATATTTTTATCTATTTTTTCGTCAACTTTTTATATTTATATCTAATTTTATCTTCTTTTTGTCTACTCCATACCTATTGATTATAAGAACCAAATTATTACATAGATTTTCTTCTTTACTCTAGCTTTTCTATATCTTTCCACCCTACAAAGAAGTTGAAGATATCTCTGCTTTCTACTTTTGCTTGATATCTAAATTTTCTCTAAAGCTATTTGTGTACTCATATTACAATCGACTTCGTTATATTCTGAATGCTGCTCCAAAACCGTTAATTATCCAAAATGAAGGAAATATGCATGAAGCGGTTCTGTATAACGTTTGATTACTGATATAAATCAAGATTTATATTAACCTTCCTTGTATCCTTAATTTACGCATGGGTCCTACGTGTTTCCCAGAAATTCAGAGCCGTGAAAAGAGAACTAAACAAAAGTGTAAACCGATCAGAAAGGTATCTGATGCTGATTTAGATAAATAAAAGAATCTCGACGAAGAAAAATATCAGTCTTTAATCATCAAATTAGTTTAGTCGATGAAGTCATTAGAGATTCTCACACATCACTATTTCAATATTTCATATAATACTAAATATAACCAAATAAAAAAAAGAAAGACAACTAGTAGGACCCACCAATAAAACTTGCTATAAATAAAGGAAGCTCCTTAACATTGCTCAACAAAACTTCGCTCTATCTCTCTGTCGCCTATCATCCTTTTCAGTACGCCATCAGATTCAGACATATCTGAAACCCCATAACTCATAATAAAGCTTACTCTTTTCCATTCTCTCTTTACTCCACAAAGTTTTGTTCTTTACCCAAAAAAAGCAGGATGGTCGACGTTGGACGGAGAATGACCGGTCTCCGGCCAGCACACGCGGCGGGTCTCCGTCGTCTCTCTGCTCGTGCCGCCGCACCAGCGACCCCAACGGTCAGGAACAGTCTCGTCTCTTTCTCATCTCTCGCCGACCAAGTAATCTCACACTTACACACTTCGAGGATCCAACTCCAACCGGGTCTAACCGACGCAGAATTCGCCAGAGCCGAAGCTGAGTTCGCATTCGCTTTCCCACCGGATCTCCGCGCCGTACTATCCGCCGGTTTACCCGTCGGCGCCGGGTTTCCGGACTGGCGTTCTCCCGGAGCTCGTCTCCATCTCCGAGCCATGATCGATCTTCCGATCGCCGCCGTGTCGTTTCAGATCGCGAGGAACACTCTGTGGAGCAAGTCTTGGGGCCCGAGACCGTCTGACCCGGAAAAAGCCTTACGGGTCGCGAGAAACGCTCTCAAGAGAGCTCCTTTGATGATTCCCATTTTCGATCACTGCTTCATCCCTTGTAGCCCGTCTTTAGCGGGTAACCCGGTTTTTTACGTCGACGAGACCCGTATTTTCTGTTGCGGGTCGGATCTCTCTGATTTCTTCGAGCGTGAGTCTGTTTTCAGAGGATCCGATTTGTCTCCGGATATCCTCACTAAGCAGCGTTCGGTGAGCGAGAAGTCTGCCAGGTCGTCCTCGTCCTCCTCGAATTATTCTAGACTGAGCTTAGATTCGGGTCGGGTTCGTGGGTCGGGTACACCGAGATGGGTGGAGTTTTGGAGTGACGCGGCGGTGGATCGTCGCCGGAGAAACTCAGCTTCTTCTATGTCTTCTTCTTCGCACTCTTCGTCGTCGCCGGAGAGATACTTAGACTTACCTCGTCCAGAGACACCGAAATGGGTCGACGATTACGTGAACCGGATCGGGTCGGTTTTAAGAGTAGGCGGGTGGAGCGAGTCCGACGTAGACGATATCGTCCACGTGTCAGCCTCTGGTTTTTTTGAAGATGAGATGGTGATTTTAGACAACCAAGCAGTCCTTGATGCATTGCTTCTGAAAGCGGGTCGGTTCTCGGAGTCGCTCCGTAAAGCTGGATGGAGCTCCGAAGAAGTGTCGGACGCACTTGGTTTTGACTTTCGACCGGAGAAGGAGAAGAAACCGGTTAAGGAACTGTCTCCTGAGGTCGTCAAACGAATTGGGAAACTTGCCGAGTCAGTTTCTCGGTCATGATAATATGGCATGGAGATTAAAAGAAATAAACCAATAATTTTAACATTTTCAAAAAGTTTTAGTATTATATATGCAATCTCTAGGTATGCAATATTGCATTTTACCCCTATTTTATTACTATACAAAAAATGGGAGCATATTCGACTGTGGTTAACAAATTACACTGAATATTAATAATTTATAAATCAAGAATATTTTCATTAATGTAGTTATTCTCTTAAATTAACCTGTATACAGCTCATTTTGCTTTGGAGGTAGGGCCTAATTAAGAGGATTTTGTTTTTATGGGTGATTTTTTAGATTAATTAATGTTTAGTTGAGCTTCCCTTCTGTGGAATATACTCGAAAATCTTCAAAAAGTAGCACCAACGCGCACGTGTGGACGACTTTCCCAAACAAAAACTTATTGGGTCCCGCGAACGATGGCGAAACCGACGTCGTTTGTTTAACGCAACGCTGTCTTTTCATTACCCTACTATTGTACGATATCGAACGCCGTAACTAAAACTATGAAATGATTACTTAACGGCATCGACAAATACAATGTATCATTATTTATTTTCTGTTTCATATTGAAGTGGGAGGATAATGGTTTGAGCATTCACACTGCAACTTCAATAATATTTATTTATATAAACGTTTTTAATATGAGAATAGCAATTTTCCATAGATTTTGAAGATTTAAATCCCACTCTCAGCTTTTCACCATCTTTATTTGTAATGGTCTCGGTTTGAGTCGATGACTACAAGTGTAGATTGCAAGATAAATAGAAACGAAAAAGAAAAAAACTCAGGCTTTGTTTTCTTCTGGTTGCAGATGGTTGAACGTGTTGTCAGAATATAGTGTTTTAAAGCCAGAAAATAAGTAAACAAAACAGTGTTTTGAAATTAATCTTGACAATAATTGGATATCTATATTATTAAGTACCAAACACTTAATAATCCAGAAAATAATTAGGGTTAGATGAGATGTATCAGACAGCCTACAGCTAGGTGCACTCCGGAATTAAAATGCTTTGCTTACGTTGTGATCAGTGATCTCGACCAACCTTCAACGGTAAAAGGGCTATCGTTGCAAACTTGCAATCATTATTTTTTGCAAATAAAATATTTATACTAATACATTTCTATTATCATTATTGTATTTGTTCACCAAATATTTTGTAGAATTATAATTATTTAACACGGAGAGCTCAATACCTTTATTTATTTATTTTTATTTATTTTGGTTTACGTTCATTTTCTAAAATCAAATGGTAGTTGATTTTAAATCATTCTGAAAAGACCATATGTCCGGATAGATTTGATCTATATAAAAAAAAATACTGCTACTTTTCATCACCTTGGCAAGAGAATTTACATGCAAATTTTTATTCCTGAATATGCAGAATGCTGAACTCCGAAAACTAATTTGTAGAAATCGGAATGATATTAATTCAGAATTAAAAACCGACCTGTCGATAAAGTTAGCAATCATGTCCACCAGATCGGAACAATCCATATCCATATGGAATATGGATGACACTTTTAACTTTTTATTTATTGAAGAAAAACCTACGTTTTCCTAAATGAAAAATTAATTATAGTAAATACTTTCCTGAAAATGGAAATGAAATGTAATCTTAATACATGGGACTGGTTCTGAGTTACAGCTCATGAACAGTTTTTTTAGCTCATGAACAATTTTTTTTAGCTCATGAACAATCTTAAACTTCAATGTTTATTTAAAAGGTGAAAGACATTAACAAAAACAAAGTTGAAAGATATCAAAAGATTTATAGTAGTTTATGATCATAAACTTTTTTTTTTTAGTTATATAAGACCGGACCTGCTATATTTGTTTCATAATCAATCGTACTTGAAATATTTGTTTCATAGTATGATAATATGATAATGTCGGTCCACAATAATTTCATCAAAACGGTCACTGCGACCACTAGAAGAACCATCCGAATATCTTACCGTTGCTCTCTTCTGATCACGTGCATATCCCACCGCCCATCACGTTCCTCCCTATCCGTCTGTTAATTCACACACATGACATGTCAGATCAGATCTTGGGCCGCTGATTAGACAGATGCATATGGACATGTGGTGGCCCGTGAAGCTGACGAGCGGTGAGAGAAGAAAGAAGAAAGAAAGTGTTGTCCGTGTATCGACTAAAGGGATGGATGGTTCGGTCCGCTTAACATGTTACGTGTGCTGTGAAGTGTGAAACTATTTCTCCCAAAGACATGTGAACTAATTTATTATTTGGGATTGACTTTTCACCTTGTTAATTTATTTTGAAAATATTATGTTGTTAAGAACTTAAAATAATCTTCAACAGGTATAGTTTCCGTACATTCTAGCAAGTTGAGAAAAGTTTGTTGTCGTTTCTTTCGGCTTGTATATATATCGCAATCTATCGCTATATGCATATAATTAATTATTCTAAAATTCAAATGTTCTTTTGTCAATTTGGAAAGTAAAAATATATACAACTGTACAAAGTACAAACATTTGACTACTAGTCTACTACTTGCTCTTGATGTCCGAGAAAAAAAGACTACTCCTTGCTCTTTGTGGGGGCAACTATAAGTTTGGTCCAAGACCTTGTTAGAATAGGGGCATTATCTTATCCTCGGTGATTCTTAAGTAAGAATCAAAGACCAAAAGTCTTATCACTACCTTCTGTAATGTTATATAGCATTGATTTTGCACTAATTCACCTCAATTTCATGAAGATATAACAAGCTTTATTAAAAAATGATTGCCCACATTAATTCTGTTAAAACTGCAAGTCCACTTTACCATAAGAAAAAAATAAGAAAAAACTAGACTACGGGTCCATAACACTTAAGAGATTCTTCCTGGTCTAGATAGAGTCTTCCAATCTCTGGATCTTCTCGTTTCTTTTCGTAAAAGACCACTCTTCACCTTCAGTGCCTTTTGTAAAATACTCTTAAATATGTCACGGACAAACATGAGATATTATTTAACAATTCATGGAGCAAAGTATATAAGACCAAGATTATACCCAACAAGAAGCCTAGCTCTACAAGAAAATAGTCATATTGCAATAATGATATATTGTTGCAATTATAGAAGATGAAACATATCTTTCAATGTAATGTACATGGAGTTTATATATACAGAAGACACTAGGGTTAAAGACTAATGATTATATGATCTTTGACATATTTAGACTTGTTTCTTTAATACATCCCCACAAGATGGAGGGGTCTTGGACACTCCAATCTTGGAGCAAGCATGTTGGAATTGTGAGCGAGCTAATGGTTTTGTCAAGGCATCCGCGAGCTGATCGTGTGTTGATACGTGAGACAAACGCAGAACCCATGTTTGGATGAGATTTCGAATGAAATGGTAGTCGAGGACAATGTGCTTCATACGTGAATGGAACACCGGATTTGCGCAGATGTATGTAGCTCCCATATCATCGCAGTAGATCACCGGAGCAGCAAATAACTTGATTCCGAGTTCCTGAAGTAGAGAGCAAAGCCATGTTAGTTCCGATTGCAATGTTGGCTACGGCCCTATACTCAGCTTCGGTAGAAGATCTTTCCACTCCACGTTGCTTCCCAAAGACCAGGACACTGGGTTACGACCGAGGTAAATAACAAATACATATGTTGATATATAATCATCATTATCGCCTGCCCAATCCGCATCTGAGAAACCCATGGAGAGTGAGAGGAGAGTTGTGATGCAGAAAAATTCCATGAGTTATAGTGCCTGCGAGGTATCGTAGAACTCTCTTAGTTGCATGCCAGTGTTCTGTGGTTGGTTGATGCATGAATTGAGAGAGTTTGCTGACTGCATAAGATATCTGGTCGCGTGAAGGATAAGTATTGTAGACTGCCGACAACTGACCGGTATTGTTTTGCATCAGGAAGAGGAGTGCCTGCGTGTAGAGTTAGTTTCAGTGTCGTTGGTAGTGAAGTAGAGAATGGTTTAGCATCTTGCATCTTTTTATGATCAAGAGATCTGAAATGTACTTTTGCTGTCGTAGGTGTAACCCATTGACTGTCCTTGTTGCTTGTATCCAAGAAAGTAGTGTAGATCCGTTGGATCTTTGATGGAGAAGCGATCCACAGGAGCATTAAGGACACTGTCAATTGTGGGTGATTTGTTACTTGTAACAATAATGTCGTCAACATAAATCAGGACATATGTGACTGTGCCGTTGTGAATCCGTGTGAAAAGTGAAGCATCAACTTGAGAATTCTTGAAGCCTGTAGTGAGAAGATGCTGTTTCAGAGCCAAGTACCATGCATGAGGGGCTTGTTTAAGCCCGTATATCGCCTTCCGCAGTCGACATACATGTGTTGGACGATCGTTGTCAACGAAACCTGGTGGATGCATCATGTAGACTTCTTCTTGGAGATATCCTTGAAGGAAAGCGTTATTCACATCTAACTGTTTTATTTTTCAGTTTAGGTGAACAGTGATATCGAGGATGAGTCGGATTGTCATCGTTTTGATTACATGGCTGAAGATCTCTGCATAATATATATCGTACTGTTGATTGTATCCTTTGGCGACGAGTCATCACTTCTTTTGTTCTTCTTTACCGTTGGGCAATTTTTTTTGTTGTAAACATCAAACGACAACCAACAAGATTCTGACCAGGTGAAGCAGGAACAAGATCCCACGTGTGATTTTTGATGTGAGTATCAATTTCAGAGGACGCTGCTTTTCTCCATTCTTTATCGCGTAATGCTTGTGTGATTGTTGTGGGTTCTGAGGTCAAGGCTTTTTCTGCGGTTGCAAGGTGGGAGAATTTTTGACTGGGTTTGATTATTTTGTTCTTAGAACGGGTTCTCATTGGATGTAGATTTAGGATAGTAGTTGTTTGTATTTGATGGTTCACAGTAGTCGGAACAGGTTCGTTATTTGGTGGATGGAGTGGTTCTGTTTGAGGTATCGGTGGAGAAGATACACGTATTGGTGGACTTGGGTTTGGATTTGTAATGTTTGGGTTAGACTGAGTTTGGGCCAATGTAGGTTGGAGAAGTGTTTGGTTTATGGGTAGAGGGGTTTGGGTAGGGAGCTGGGCTTGGGTATTTAGCCCATTATTGTGATGGGCATGTGGCTCAGTGTGGGGTAAAATTTTAGACTATGAGGGATTAGAGGAACATATCTGAAATGTCGTTGTCGGTGGCAGAGGAGGAGACGACGGTTGTTGCTGAAGGATCGAGCTCGGGGGGTTCCCTGGAGTCGCAGTCGACATAAACTGAATCGGAACAACAGACGGAGCTTGAGAGTGTGATGATTGCTGCTGTGTGGGAGTCGGATTATCAGATGACGATGTTGTCTGAGTCGCAAAAGGGAAGCGTTCTTCGATAAAATGAACTTGGCGTGATGTAAAGAACCGACATGACGGTCTGTGAAGACAAAGGTAGACAGTCTGTGACGTTGAATAGCCTATAAACACACACTCAGTAGATCGATCATCAAGTTTATGATTGTTGTAGGGGCGCAACCATGGGAAGCAAAGGCAACCAAACACTTTCGACTTTTCATAGTTTGGAGGCACACCAAATAGCTTCTGATATGGAGACTGATGGGAGAGAGTTGGTGTGGGCATCAGATTTATCAAGTATACAGCCGTCTGGAAAGCATAGGTCCAATATGATTTTGGAACATATGCTGTTGATAACAGGGGGAGACCTGTCTCGACAATATGTCTGTGTTTCCTCTCTGATAGGCAGTTGTGCTCTGGTCTGTGGGGGAGCGTCGTCATATGTGAATTGCCATGTTGAGACAGGTACTCTTTTAACGCATTATATTCTCCTTCCACCAAAGGTTTAAAGGTTTGAAAGATTTCTTTGACCTCAGACTTCCTTTTGAGAGGATATAGCCATGAGTATCGGGTGTAGTGGTCCACGAACAATAGGTAGTATTTGTGGTGGTCTTTAGAGAGAATGGAAGAGGACCAAAGATCATAAAATATATATTGAAGTGGGTGGTTTGTTTGAGGTGATTGTAGATTGAGATAAAGGAAACTTGTGGCTTTTATTTAATAGACAATCAGAAAAAGAAATAAGAGTTTGAGTAGAGTGCAACAAAGGTAAATAAAATTTTAAATAGTGGTGTTTAAAACAGATAAATGGGGATGGCCGAGCCTTGTGTGCCAGAGACGCAAAGAAGCTTTTTATTTCGTTGAGGTAAGCATAGCTGCGACTGGACTCTTGGTAATCGGCCATTCATACAGCTCTTGTCTAGTTCTGCCGTGTAGAAGTGGAACCCCCGTGCTTAGACGCTTCACCTAAAAGGAAGCCGAGAAAAACTCATCTGAGACATTGTTGTTATTGCAAAGGCGATACACATATATCAAGTTTACGGCACATTTGAATATCAAAAAGAAGGTTTATATGTGGGCTTTATCTCCCACCCGAGAATTAAGTCTGTGTCTTTAATAGACTAATAGATTTTGATCCGCGTTTTAAAAACGCGGGATTGTCTCTTCTATAAAATTTAATTACAAAGAAATATAGGGATGTTAATTTTTTATCAGAAAACAATATAATTATGATCTAATGAAATGAATAGATATGATAATTACATTGTTTGTATTTATAAATGGAGCTGAGTTCGTTAGTGATCGTGTTCTGCATGACCCGCTAACCCATTGATCGAGACTCGCATAAACCCCCGGAAAAATAGTGTACCCATACCCCGAGATTTACGGGGATAATTTAAATGTTAATATAATAATTAATTTAATATTATACTAACTATTTTCATGTGAACTAATATATATATACATATAATATTTTAATATTATATTTTTCGGGAAACTTTTTTAACAATTACTTTACGGGTTGGCGGATACCCCTGTTGACCCTCATTCTGTTAAAACCGACCCATCCACACTCCCATGTTAAACTTTTTAAATTAGTTGATACACACCCACCAAACAGTGGATCAAACAGGATGAGACCCGCAAGTAAACACTTAAAATTCTATCTCTAACAATAAAATTTTATTATCTCGTCTAATCTAAACAATTTTTAATACAAAATATATACTTAGTCTTACATTCAAACCATAATATCCCCTTTTTATATATATATATATATATATATATATATATATATATATATATATATATGAAACTATAAACAAAATATTACTGAACCTTCAACTAACCAATTATAATGTTTCCACATTAATGTTTCCATAATATTTCAGAAATATAAGAATTATTGATAATTTAATAACCAACCAAAGTCACTAACTGAAAATTCATAATAATTTCATCTAATATAAACAATATTGAATACATAATGCTATACTCAATAATATTAAATATATAGGGATGCTATTAAACTTTGGAAGTATGACATATAATTATGTGGTATTACTGAGTTAAAATATGCATTATCTTCTTTGTTGTCATTGTTTTTTTTTTTTGAACAACAGTTGTCATTGTTTATGTAAGCTAAATCATGGCCAGATAAAAGAAATTCTAAGCATGTATGGTGCTAAATTATGTTTTGTCAAACATATATTATGCCCTTCATATAAATTAATCATGTTTCGTAAACATATATTAATGCCCTTCTGATATAAATTTGTGTAACCCAAATTATGGTTAAAGTGAAAATAGGAAACATTAGAACCGCGATATATATGTTACGTGTTGTTAGATTATATTGGGATAGACCAAACAAATAATTAGTTAAATGAAAGGGTGCACTAAACTTTTATAGGGCTTATTGCAAAAGTGACTCAAAACTTGAATTCAAACAGAAAACTAACCTTTTCTTTTGACTCATTTTTTTTTTGAGTTTTTAACCCCACATCTGCATTTTATCTACGAAAATGCCATTAACCCTTTTTTTTTGTTTTTCGAAAATGGCTTCTTTACTGTCTCAACCTCATTTTCTTCAAGTATTTACAATATTGCCACTGCCATGAATAGTGGGAACAACCTTGTACGAACTGTTTGGAGCTTTTAATGCCCTTTAATGCACGTAAATCTCTTTACACTCTCTCTGTTTCAATTGTTATGAACTAAAAACAACATTTCTTTCACTTTCTCTCCATATTCATCCAAAAAACTGAAGCTTTTGATTCAAAATATGGTCGATGGTTGACAGAGCCATATTTCTTTCGTTTTGACTTACGGTTGCTTTCGTTTGAGGTTCTGGGTGGTTGGAGAAGACCCTGTGTGCAAACGAAGTCATCTCACCTAGTTTAAGGTACGAATTTGAATTTTTTCAAAATCTGTTCGCGTAGAAGACTTACAAGTAAGTCATCTGTATGTAGAAGACTTACTGATGAGTCTTCTGGTCAAACGGACGACTTAAACTAAGTCGTCCAGCTTTGTTTGTTGAAAAAAAACACTCCAGACGACTTATATATAAGTCGTCTACGAGAAACAGGCTAGTTTTGCATTTGACCGAATCGTGTCAGATCTTTGACTATTTCTGGACGACTTATAATTCAGTCGTCTCTCGGAAAGTTAAAATTTCAATATTTTATTAAACTAGACGACTTACGTGTAAGTCGTCTTAGGTTAGTTTTGTAGTTGAAAAATAAAACTTCATAATTTAACTTTTACCAGACGACATAATATAAAGTCGTCCCGTCAGAAGACTTAATTTAAAGTCGTCCGGGGAAAGCAAAGTCGTCCAGAATTTTTCCCAATTAAGTCGTCCAAACCTTGCTTATCCCGGACGACCTTAAATTAAATCGTCTAGCTGGACGACTTTTAGTTAAGTCGTCTGGAGAAAGTTAAATTTCAAGTTTTATTTTTCAATTACAAAACTAACCTAGGACGACTTACACGTAAGTCGTCTAGTTTGAATAAAATATTGAAATTTTTACTTTCCAGAGACGACTGAATTATAAGTCGTCCAGAAATAGTCAAAGATCTGACACGATTCGGTCAAATGCAAAACTAGCCCGTTTTTCGTAGACGACTTATATATAAGTCGTCTGAATTTTTTTTTTTTAACAAACAAAGCCGGACGACTTAGAATTAAGTCGTCCCTTTTAATTTTCAATTGTAAAAGTGACCTCTTTAGACGACTTACCTTTAAGTCTTCGGGACGACTTAAATCTAAGTCGTCTGCGATAATGTTTATTGAACTTCTTCATTTTCTCTATGTTTACTAATGTGTTTTATTTTGAATATTTGCAGATGATTTTTAAGTTACATGCAGTGTATGGAGAATGGTTGTTGAGAGATTTCCGTTGGGATTTTGTGGTTGATGATCTCAAAGGAACAAGATTGTTTTTATTGAATGAAGATTCAACACATGCTGAACTTGTTGCAATGGCTCAAGAAGATTATAACCTGGACATGAGATCAGTGACTGTGGAGATTAGCTACTCATTACCAGCAGAAATGATGATGACTCCAGGCAGTCCTCCCATTCATGTTACAAGTGATAGACAAGTTCGAAACTTGCTCGAGATACTCAAAATGCATAGAGTATGTCTTTGTGTATCAAGCCGCAGCAAGGTGGAAACGGTTTCAGAGAAAAGAGAAAAAGCTGGTGAATGGGAAGAAGATGTTGGTTATAATGATGAAGCTGGTGAATGGGAAGAAGATGTTGGTGATAATGATGAGGCTGATGAATGTTTTGAAGATGTTGGTGATAATGAGTCTGTTGAAGATGAAAATCAAGATGGGGAGGAGGAAAATGGGGAGGAGGAAAATGGGGAGGAGGATGCTGATAACACTATTGTTGGTGAAACGGATCAGAATGGTGGAGATTACAGTCTTTATGGAAAGGTTCTAGATGAGGACGAGGAAGATGATGATAATATTTGTTTTGAAGAAATTGAAAAGACATATGCTAAGACAAATGCTATTGAAGGAGGAAAATCGGATTGTACCAGCATCTATGTCAACCAGAGTTTTGTTAGCAAGGATGTACTGCTTTCAGAGCTGCGGTTGACAGCAGTGAGGGGTAGGTTTTCTTTCAGAATATACAAATCAACAAAAACTCTCCTTGTGGCAATATGTCGGGTTAGCGGTTGTGGATGGAAGATCAGAGCGAGTGTGAAACATGGGCCAAACACGTTTTGGGTAACAAAGTATGTGGAAAAACATTTATGCTCAATTGGAGACCGAATCGCTCAGCGGAGACACTGTACTCCAAAGTATGTTGGTAGTCTTTTCATTGATCGTGTTGGGATCATTGATGGGATAACTCCACAGCATATCACTGATGTAATGAAGAACATGTTTGGCATGACGCTTGATTACACCACTTCATACAGAGCACTGTTATATGCACAGAAATTGGTGAGAGGATCAGTAGAAGAAGGGTATTCGCGTCTGCCTTCATATCTCGAGCAAATCTCCATTGCAAATCCTGATTCTATCACGGCTATAGAACTTGATTCTAAGAAAAGATTTAAGTATCTATTTCTCTCTTTTGGAGCTTCTATCAAAGGTTTTAAGTATCAGAGAAGGGTCATTGTGGTGGATGGAACTCACCTAAGTGGAAAGTATGGAGGTGTTATGTTAGTTGCAGCCGCACAAGATGGCAATTTTCAGATATTCCCATTGGCTTTTGGGATCGTGGATGCTTAAGATGAACCTTCTTGGGAATGGTTTTTCACAAAATTGGCTAGTTGTATATCTCATGACAAGCCTCTGGTGATAGTCTCTGACCGGCACGCGGCCATTAAAAGTGCGTGTGAGAAGGTGTTTCCTTGGGCAACCCGAGGAATATGTTATTATCACCTTCAAGATAACATTGTCAAAAAGTTTAAAGGGAAACATCTCATGTACTTGGTGAAAGGGGCTGCTTATGCGCACACGGTTTACGATTTTAACCGGTACATGGCTGAGATACGGAGTGCAAACCCGGAACTTGCAACGTATTTGGAGAAGGCCGACACCAAGCTATGGTCAAGGGTTTATTGTAAGGGGAACAAGTTCAACATAAAAACAAGCAACATCGCTGAATCTATTAATTCCGCACTGAAGCGAGCAAGAGGATTTCCGATTCCGTTCCTGCTGGAGTTCATAAGGGAGAAGTTAGGAAAATGGTATTGGAAAAGGAGACAAGATGCTTTGAGTCTCCCAACTGTACATAGCCGGGGTGTTGAATACTTGCTTGCTGTTCGATCAGAGATAGCGGATACGATGACGGTCGAACCAATTGATGGATGGCGTTTCTTTGTCAAAGGTGGCAAAATGGACTGTGTGGTTGATTTGGAACATGTAAAGTGTGATTGTGGTGTCTATGGAGTGGAGAAAATACCTTGCTCTCATGCTATAGCAGCTGGAACACATGCTGGTGTGCATATCGACACACTTGTATGTCCACTTTACTCAAAGAATCATCTGTATGCAGGATACTCAGAGAATATATATCCTATCGTGTCACAACATATTGAGGAACGAGAATGCTTTCCTCCAAACGTAAAGCGTGGTCCGGGGAGACAGAAGAAATCAAGATGGCAATCTTGGTTGGAGCTATCTAGGATGAGAGGACACAAACCCAGGAAGAAACACAGGGCACGGAGATGCTAAAACTGCAAGGAAACTGGCCATACGAAACCACAATGTACACAACCAGTTGACTAGTTGTCCAGACGACCTAAATTTAAGTCGTCCAGTCTTGATATAAGTCGTCTACTAAGTCGTCCAGCTGGAAGACCTTCCAGACGACTTATAATAAGTCGTCTACTAAGTCGTCCAGCTGGAAGACCTTCCAGACGACTTATAATAAGTCGTCCAGCTGGAAGACCTTCCAGACGACTTATAATAAGTCGTCTACTAAGTCGTCCAGCTGGAAGACTTTCCAGACAACTTAATTAAGTGAAGATGGAAAGGTACCTGACTCAAGATAGCAGCTTTCATGAATCTGCGGCCTCTACTGCCCTCGTAAGCCAGAATCGGTGGAGACGGACTGTTTGCTCTGGGTAGACCAATACTAGCACCCAATCTCGGAATAGCTGTGTACGCCCAGACCTGAAGAACTTGTATAAACCCATCCACGGTGTAACAGCCAGTAATATCTTTGTTCCACAAAGAGTCCATCAGCACCTTAAACGCGACTCTCCCCCATGGATAATTCTCAAACCGTTCTAAATCCATCACTAGCCTTGCCAGAGTAGCTCGTGTAGCGCTTGAGAACTTTCTCCCTTCAATGAATCCAGTGAAGATGGAAAGGTACGCGAGTCGCTTGCGATCTTCCCTGGACCAATCCCCGCATCTCTTCAGTGCTGCTATTATCTGATCAGTAGTTGGCCCAGCTTCCCGATGAACTCCCATCATCCCCCAGAAAGAAACCATCTGTGGGGTAACTTCACATTATGGTGTCTCAAGGTCCTCGATGTACTCGCAGTTTAGACCAGTGATGTTTCAAACTCTAACAGTGAAAAGCTCGCAGGTTCTGGACCAACGAGACACCACATCTCGTACTTCTTCTTAATGTCCAGCTTTAAACCGAGCAAGTAGTGAACCAGCCTTGAAGCCCAACCAAATCCCTGCTCCTTGAACTTGATGAAAACTCCCAATCTCGACTCCTTGAGCTCTTCAAATTCAGCATCAGTGAGAGCTTCCCTAAGAGCAGTATGCAACTTCGTGTTGTCCGTATGATACGAAATGCTATTGTGGGGTTCTGGCTCTTCCCCTAATGTATATAACCTACGGGGGAGTTCTGGAATATCAATCCTTTTTGTCTGCAAAATAATCAAAGACAACAATAGAAGTCAGAACACAAGCTAAATCAATCACGCCTTAATTGTTACTCCAGACGACTTTGGACGACTTTCTAGACGACTTATATTTAAGTCGTCTGGAAAGTCTTCCAAATGGACGTACTAAGTCGTCCAGGTTGAAGACTTTCCAGACGACTTACTTACAAGTCTTCCAGTAGAAAAATTTCAAGCGGACCTGATTAGTCGCAGAAGGAGTTCGAGTACTCGTCATTGTGGTTATAGATCTGAAAAAATAAACGGGAAACGGTGAGAATGAGTAAATTGAAAGAGACAACGTTTTATGTTCATCTTTTCCACGAGTTTGATGACTTACCGGCGTTAGGGTTTACAGAGAAACGGCGCTACAGTTTACAGAGAAGAAGCGGCGGCGCTAGGGTTTAGAAGAAGCGGCGGCGCTAGGGTTTAGAAGAAGCGGCGGTGCTAGCTAGTGTTTAGAGGAAGCGGCGGTGAGAACGTTGGTGAGCACGGTGGCGAGGGCGACGGTTTGTTCGGAAATAGTGGAAGCGGGGGCGCTAGGGTTTAGAGGAATCGGCGGCGCTAGGGTTAGAAGAAGCTGCGGCGACAACGGTGAGAATGAAGTGAGATAGATAGCCGACGTTGAGAACGATGGTTGTTCGGAAATAGTGGGAATTCGAATCGCCTTTGATATCGCCGGTGAGAGAGAACTGTTAGGGTTTCTGTTCGCGGAAAATGAAAAAAAAAATCACCTTATATATTGGGTAAATAATCCGGTTAGCTTTAAAAGTACATTGGTAAACTTTAAGGTTTGGTCCGGTTTAGACGACTTATTCTGGCTGATAATGTACATCAGACGACCTAATATTTAGTCGTCTGGGAACAGAAGACTAAATATTAAGTCGTCCAATACCCTAAAATGAACCCCTAAACTAAAATGACTAAATTAACTTACTAACCACGTTATAAAATCAAATTATACTTCAATAGTGTTTACTATACACAGAAATGAACACGCCTAGGTAATTTTAAAAATTTTCAAAAACGGTTTTAATGCTTTCCAAAATCTAACCCTAAGAACACATACAATACTACAACATATGTTGATGAAACATAAACTAAAGAATATCATGACTCACTACTTTCACTCATCTGGGCTGAAAACAATTGAAATTTGTTATATATTAATTTATATCTCTTAAGACATATGTTAGTTACATAATTCCAATTTTTCACTTATCAAAATATTTTTTACAAAATTTTTAAATTATGTTTAAGAATAACTGTCCAGACGACTTAACTTAAAGTCGTCTGGACGACTTATTTTCAAGTCGTCTGTTTACAGACGACTTGCGAGGGGTAGAAACGTAAAAAAAAATCCGTTTTTTTGTTTGTTCACAAGGAGATAGTTGTAATTTCAATAGCCTTTTAGGTTACTTTTGCCTTTGACCCAAGTTGGGGTACTCTTTTGGGTTTGACTCCAAGTTCTGAGTCACAATTGGTAATTCTCCCACTTTTATAAGTATTTAAACTCCTTCTCTTTTAATAGTATACTAGGCGTGCGGGTGTATATCTCAAAAATATATTGCTATTTATTTTTCATGTCAATATCAAAACTGGATAAAAAGTTCAAATCTAAAAAACCGAACCGATTACGATCCGAAAGAATAATACCAAACCCGAACCAAAGTTGATTAAATATCCAACTTATTCAAAATATCGAACCGAAATATTTTGGATATCAAAATGTATATGAAAAATATTATATACTTATATATATATATATATATTAATTATTTTTAGTTTTAATGTATATAAAAACATCCAGATTATGTATGATACTTTAAGTTGATTTAAATACTTTTAGGTTGATTTAAATACTTGAAAACATAGTGGAAGTACACTCAAAACACCAAAAATATTTAAAACAGTTATTGATTTTTGATCCAAAATTTAAATCAAACCTATTTATATGTTAAGTTTAGGTATTTTGACATATGTTATTCAGATTTATATATAATATATTATTTTATTTATAGATTTTAAGAAATTCAAAATATAATGAATTTAAAAAAATAATTAAATGGGTTATCCGAACCCGAACTAAACCCGCAAAGATCCGAATATAATTCGAACTGAAATTTAAAAATATCTGAATAGGGCTGAAATCTTTGACCCCGGAAACCCAAACCCAAACAGATCCAAAACGAACCCGAATAGATACCTGAACGCCCAGCCCTAGTCATAATTCGAACTGAAATTTAGAAATATGTGAATGAGGCTGAATCTTTGACTCCGGAAACCCAAAACCCAAACAAATCTGAAACGAACCGGAATGGATACGTGAACGCCGAGTCCTAGTCACTATTATGTATCATATATATGTCATCATATAATTAATTGTATTGGTCCATCATATAAATAATCATATAATTAATAGTATTTTATATTCTTAAAGTTTAATGTGAAATATAAAAACCATAATTTAAGTTGGTATATGAAATTATTTTTTGTTGTATTTTCTTATATATATAATATATTGAAAACATTTTTAATAATGGTTATTGAAAAATATTTTAGTAAAAATAAAATTTTGAATATATGCATACTTTAAATCAATTTTTGATATAAATCAAATTTAAATTATTATTTTGATTTGAAATATTTATATAAATTTAAATTTTATTTTATGATTATTTTAGACAAAACAATGTTTTAAAGTAATTAGATTAGTCCATTTTATATGTTTTAAAACTGATATTTCCAATTTTTATTAATAACATAAGCCATTACTTTTTTCTTCTTGACATACTTTTATTCATGTTTCAAATTTTAATTTTTCGCATTAGCTTTTTATGAATTGTTGTTAATTTTATGATATTTTTTTTTGAAAATTGAATTCTTGAAATTTTTATATTTGACTAAACTAAATAAGGTAATAATACTATTTTTAGAAAAATGTTTTATATAATATACTATCTACATTTCAGTTTGTGTTTTTATTTTCACCACAAAGAATTGTAAATTAAAAAATTTGTAAATATAGTGACAGAAAGTTAAATAAAAAGAAATATAAAAAGAAGTATTAGATATGTTATTCATGTTTCTAAACAATTCTCATTTGTTATTAATTTATTGAAAATACAATGGCTAAATGTATAAATAAAAGAAAGTACATATCTCTACTATCCATGTTTCCAAACATATCTCATTTATTCTAGTATCTCTATTTCCGAACAGTCTAATTGTGTACTTCAACTTTAATATTATAGACTATATTTTGATTCGACATCCGTGCGGGTGTTCGATTTAATTTTTATATAAATAAATATTTTTTACATGAATATTCAGATTACAATTGGAAACATGAATATTGTTTGTTTGTTATTATATACTATTTTGTTAGACAGTCTTAATTTTTCTAATTCAAAAAAAAAATCAATATACTTTATATGACGGATATAATGACTAATAATATTAAAACAAAGTAAATATTTGTTTTTATTTTTATGTTAAGGATATATTATTCTGTACACTCATCCAAACTTTTTTAATTCATTTTATGATTAACTATAAAGAACAAACACGAAAAAACAAACGAAAAAGGAATAAGATCAAATGTATCTGCATAGAGTAGTGTAGCTCACACTTCATATCTACATTGTCTCTTGACATTACCGGAGACTGATTTCTGTATTTTAGGAATAACTTTGATCAGAACATAAAAAGAGATAGTCAATAATTCTGAGTTTATTATTTTAGCACAGTATATCAGACTTTGATCCTTCTTAAAAAGAAGCCATAAGCATTGGCGTCAACCAAACCACACACAAGATATATGCCAAAATCTCTAGAAAACTTATATAACACAATACAACCCACAAAACAACGTATGATTACTGTTCTTTTAACTGAGCTCCACAATACTATCACTGTCTAGGTTTTATTATACTCAGATGAGAAAATGACAACATCCTCCTAACACAAATTTTATTTTAAATGATGGAGCATTGGCTTACTCGTCGGTTAGGACATGATTGAAGTCACCCCTTCCCTTCTCTCCAGGGGAACCAAGCCTCATTTCTTACCAATTATGAGTTAACAAAAAGGTCAAATCTGGAAATCCTATTCTCCTTTCATATAATCCTTATAAATCCATTTATATGTTTTTTACAGCCATCTTCTAAGAATTGTCCTGTACATCCAAATAAAATAACATTAGAATCAATCTCATTGAATGTTGTTTCATGGAGATGAGAATTTTTAGACACACGCATACAACACTAACTGTCACTCTCTCATATTCATTACCCTCAACAATATCTCATTCCTAAAATGATAAAAAAAAAATCAAACCTTTCCATGGACTTCTTCTTCCTCAGACGACATAGGTGGATACAAACGTCCTTTGAGCCTAAACCTCTTATTGAAAAAAGCAAAATCACTATGAAATCGTAGATCTATACAGAGAATAATCAATTGAAAGAAGTTTAAGAGTGAGAGATGAATGTATAAGCCAGGGAGTGTTACAGAGAAGATCAAAGTGAGGTCTATGGAGCTCTGATGTGAAATAATACAGGAAGCTTTCTCGCTCTGCCTCTTGCTAGGCAACTCCAATGAGCTTTCCACCGTCCGGTGATAAACAAAACAATGTCGTTAAGATGAACTTTACACCTTCGTCATTGTCCCCGGCGTTCATCACTTTTTGTCGCCAAAAAGGTTAATATTAAACCAATCAAATAAGAAAAAAGTAGGTTAATGTAAGCAAATGACTAAAACAACCTTAATGAATTAAGACATTAGGTTTAACGTTAATTCCAGTGGCACAACTTAGTAATTATTAAGAAAAAATCTGGGTTATTTCTCATTTGTACTTCACTTTTAATAGAATAGATGTTTCTAACTTTTTTTGCTAAAAAAATAAAAACTATATAAAATCAACCAGAATATACAATGATTTGTTGAACTTAAATAAAACATAAAAATACATAAGGAAACGCATTTGTGACTCCAATCTTTCTTCTTAATTCTCAAAAAACGATTGGATGAAAAAAAAAACAAGTAAAATTTCTTACTAATCATACACCGTTAAGACTTAGGATGATAAGTATAAAGCATAAATATACAAAAGAAAATTTGCTTGTGATTTCGTAAACTAGAAAAAAAAGCTAGGCCTCTCATGCATGGGCTTTATAAGCTTTCAAGCCTATTAATACTTAACTCCTTATATGTTATGAATTTATGATGTTAGAGCATCCTCATTGGGGGTTCACACCCCAAACTCTCACATTTTCCCAAGAAAAAATTAAAATAATCATGGACTCCACGCAAAACTATGAACCTGTCTCGCAAGATTCCTTTCTTATGAACTAGGCTGGGCATAATATCCATACCCGAAGTATTTACCCGAACCGACCCGAAAAATAGGGTATCCGACCCGGTCGGATCCTGCCTAAATATCCGAATGGGACCATTTTTCAAAATCCGAAAAACCGAAACCGAACCAGACCCGTACCGAGAACCGAATGAGTATCCGAACATATCCAAATATATAGCTATATATATAAAATATCATTTTAAATTATATTTAATAATAGTAATAATACCTAAAATTTAAAATTTTAAATCAAACTTATTATGTATTTTAGGTATTTATAGATAAGAATAGATGTTTTGGATAAAAATGCTCAAATAAAATTATATATATGGTTATTTTCGGATTAAAATAACCAATTCGAACTATACAAATTGTGTATTTTCGGGGTTTTAAGTTATTTTGGATAAATTTAAGTAGTTTGGATATAAAATATCGGAGTCAAATAGGATAGTTTGGTTACTTCGGATATACCCGAACCCACCCAGATCCGGGAGGATCCGACTCAAACCCGACCCGGTTTTTTGTAATATCCGAATGAGACCATTTTTCAAAATCCGAAAAATCTGATATCCGAATGGATAGTATCCATACCCGAAAGGGTACCCGAATGCCCATGCCTATTATGATCCTGTTTCATCACTGTTTAGCGGGTTCCACACCACGTGGCGGCCTGCGATTGGTTCAGTTATTATTATTATTTTTTTTTTAATCAAACAAAGAAAAAAAAAATCAAAAAATCAATTATTTTGTAGTGGGAATCGAGCCCACCTATAATTTCACTAATGGAAATGCTCTTACACGTCTCTTACCGGGTTTTCAGTTTTAAATTCACGGTCTTAAATATTATATAATTTAGTTAATTTTGTTGTTATACTTGGGTTTTTGATAACGAATTTTCATTACTTTTTTTTTGGGGTGAATTTGTAGGATAACCATAATGGAAAATGGACCACTCTCTCCTTCTCAGCGGGTAACTATTTGTGCATGCACGGAATGATATTATCCTATACTATATTTTTTAAATATATAATACGGAACAATTAAGTCACAACAATAACATATCACAAGGAAAAAAATAAGAAAAAAAAAGTAGAATACAAGAAAGAAAAAAAAAGAAAAACATAAAAGAAGAATAAAATAATTGTTATCTTGCATATAGAGGAGAAAAATGAGAGATAAAGAGATAATGTTGTATATTACTTTTCTATTCTATACTTATAATTAGAATGGAACACAACTAAATTGTGTTTTATTTGAAAACAAAATCTGACTATGCTATATGTATTTTTATGATAGTATAGATTCAAAATCACGTTTATGAAATATTGCAAAATAAATTATAAGATATATGTTTATTTTGAAAGTTTTAAAATATATTATATGTAGAAAAAATCTTTGTTTTTATTATGTAAAATATAAAGTTCAGTAATTGTTCTAACAGAAGTTAAAAGCAATTAAAAGTAGAAGGGAAACATATTTGTAAGAAGTAAAAAAAATAAAATATTTGTACATTAAGGGTAATATAGCAATTATTATACAAATATCATAGCCTAAGTTTTCTTATGTTTATGTGTTTAATTTGTTTGTTTGTTATAGACATGAACTCAAAATTCACCTTTTTTTTCCATCTACTCATTTTATTAGTAAAAGGCTAAAAAGCCCAAACATACACAAAGCCCCTTAATGGGTTCCACACATACATACATTAAAGGCTCACATAATGGCCCGAAATGCACACGAGCCCAACATTGGTCCAAACTTAAAAAACTTTTCGGTTGAAAATGCTTCACGCATGAACGCGTAATGGAACACGCGTAATCACAGACTTCACCACAGGACACGCGGTGCACACGTCACTAATCCGCCGCCTTCACCGCCAAGGCTTCACCACCAGAGAAAGCCACCCATCTCTTCACCGGGACACCAAAACACCGCCGGAACAAGATTTCCGACCCATTCAATTCCACCTCTTCGCTTGGACTCGTTGCAACGGAGAGCTTCATCGGGTCTGTCCCGAGATCTCATCCCGAGCCATCGAAGTCAACATCTTCACCCCATTGCTTCCTTCCCTGGAGAGACCATCGATCCGATAGGTTCTCATCTAGAAGCGAAGTCAAATCACCATCGAGCCACAACCGGAACACCGAGAAAATTCCACCATATCCGCCATTCACGTTGGAAGGACCGTACAATGCAGAAACCCAGATCCGACCGTTCAACTTAAGAGAAGAGGCACAACGGCGGAGGCAAAAGCCGACCGTACACCATGAAGGAGGTGCGACGCCAGAAACCAAGAGAAAAGGATATAATCAAACGAGAAAACTAAAAAAGAAAAAGAGAATCTAGAAAGCCGGACCGACTGTGGTTGTGGGAGTCCACCCCGTTGGCCTGAAACCACTGTCACGACTGTTTTTCTTAGAAAGAGGTCAGACAAGTTTTTGTAGAGAGGAGGTTATATTGTTCTTTGTTTTTAACGAATTTTCATTACTATTTTAAGGGTCCATGAATTTTTGTTTATTTATTAACGAATCTACTATTATGTCAAAAGTATTATTTAGAATCAGATGATTTTTATTGTATGGTTGGTAACTTTACGAAATGATGAAATCCGTTTTAAACGCGACTACACAAGTATTTTACCAATTAATAAAATTTGTAGAATGATAAAAAAATGTAAGAATGTACAATTACGATTTTTTGACAAAAATATTTAAAAAATCATTAAATAGAAAAGTGAATTTTAGTTGACTGTCTACAAAACAATACTTTCGTATTATTAAATGGAAATCTCCTAAATATCAATTTTTAAGTTTTTGTCACAAAAATAGCACTCAAAAAATAAAATGACCAAAATAGCTCTTTTTATTTTGAAAATTTAATATTTAGTTTTTATTTTAAAAAAATTGAACACATTCCTATAACCTCATCTCTTAACTCTAAACCCTATATCTTAGATTAATTAACTCCATGATTATAAATGCATACTAGACCTTGACCCGCACGACCGGGCGGGTATTATTTTTTTATTTTTATTTTTTTATTTATATTAAATGATAAATCTGTCATATTTACACATAAATAGAGATTGAAAATTAATTTTTACAGCTGTAATAAAAATTAAAATTAAAAGCTTAATGAAATATAGTGATATAAAATTTAAACTTCTTAATTAAAATAATATAAAGCTGGGTCATAATTTTTTCAACTCTAAAATCTTAGCATCCCAAATAAAATAATTTATAAATACATAAAATATATATAAACATATTTGGAACTATAATTTCTATTAAAAAGATTTGTTATAAAATAATTTATCGTTGTTGTTGTTTATTTCTAGAGCTTGATCTGTGACTGTATAAATATTTTCTTTCATTTAAACTTTTTTTTTGTACTAATGGTATAATATACACACACATATATATATATATATATATATACATTTCGCTTTTGACCCGTATACTAATATAACAATCGTGTACTAATCCCATATATATATTATCAAAAATTCATATATATATATATTAGTACACGATTTAAAATCATGTATAATATTTATAGCATGTAGTTGCAGGATCACACATAAGTGATGGGAATAATTTTCCTACTATACCATATCAATTTTTATTATAATTAAATCTGGTAAATCTATAATTAAGAAATGTATTTATTAAAATGAAAAGACAACATTAATAAAACTATAAATAATTTCGAAATTGATTTAATAGAAAAGAAAAATTAAATTTTATATTAGGACAACACATTAACTCAACTAAAAAGACAAACATTAAAATAGGTTCTTTTGGAATGTGCACGGATTTAACAAGTTATTGAAGCATTCCGTGGTAAAAGAATGGGTTCGAGATAGTAGTATGTTGTTTGGTTGTGTGTTGGAGACAAGAGTAAAGGAGAGTAAAGCGGGGAAGATTCTAAATACAGTGTTTCGGGATTGGTCAGCAATGACGAATTATGAATACAGTCAAGGGGGGAAGGATTTGGCTACTCTGGAGAGACTCGGTGAGAATGACTCCAGTGTGTAAGTCGGATCAGTTTATTACGTGCTCGGTGGGTTTGCATAATGAAGAAGAATTTTTCTGTACATTCATTTATGCAAGCAATGCGGTGGAGGAAAGAAAGTTGTTATGGGAAGATCTTTATGACCATCATTCATCTCCGATGTTTAAAGACAAAGCTTGGGTGTTAATGGGAGACTGCAATGAGATACTTGAAGGTGATGAAAGCTCTGGGTTCTCGAATTTAAGCAGGCCTCCAAGTGGTATGAGAGACTTCCAACGGATGGTTTTGCGTTGTGATTTATCAGATATGGGTTACCAGGGTCCGCTCTATACGTGGTGCAACAAGAGGGAGGAAGGTTTGATTTGCAAAAAGCTGGACAGAGTCCTAATGAATGGAGTTGCATTGAACAGGTTTCCGAATGGTTTTGCTACTTTTGAGCCGGGGGGCTGTTCTGATCATCTAAGATGTAAATTTCAGTTGCTGCCACCTGAGGAGAAAATAAGGAAGCCATTCAAATATGTGAATGTTATTGGAAGTCTGCCAAGTTTCATACCTATGCTAAGGGAGTACTGGGAGTCGACTGAGGTGCTTTTTCACTCAACATCTGCCATGTTCAGGTTCTCGAAAATTTAAAGAGTCTGAAACCTCTTATTCGCTGGGTAGAGAGAAGCTGGGAAATTTGACAAAGAGAGCTCAAGAAGCCTATGATATACTTTGTGAGAAGCAGAAAAACACAATGGCGCAAGCTACAGATGTGAGTGTTCAGGAGGAAGCAGAAGCTTATGAGAAGTGGATGTATGTAGCTGGTTTGGAAGAAGATCATCTTAAGCAAAAAGCCAAATTGCATTGGTTGGAAGTGGGAGACCTTGATAATAAGACGTTTCACAGTTCTAATCGAGCTAGGAGAGAACATAATGCCATTAGAGAAATCAGATGTTCCAATGGTAGGAGGGTAGTAACTCATGGGGAGATTAAAGAAGAGGCAGAAAGGCATTTTCGGAGTTTCTAAACCAGTGTCCTGTAGACTATCAAGGTGTGACTGTGGATGAGCTTAAAGAGCTATTGCAGTATCGATGTTCTGAAGAGGATAGCAGATTGTTGGATGCAGGAGTTACTGGTGAGGAAATTCGAAAGGTACTATTCTCCATGCCTTCTCATAAGTCGCCAGGTCCTGATGGGTTCCCGTGTGAATTCTTCCGCACAGCTTGGCCAGTGGTTGGACATGATTTTATAGTTGCTGTCCAGTCAGTCTTCAGGTTCGCTTTTCTACCAAAAGGTGTTAACTCTACTATCCTTGCATTAGTCCCGAAGAAAGAAGATTCTTTGGAGATGAAGGATTATAGGCCTATAGCCTGCTGTAACGTGCTATATAAGGTGGTATCAAAGATACTGGCTAATAGGTTGAAGAGGATTCTGCCTGTGATAATAGCTGAGAACCAATCTGCGTTCATTGAGGGGAGTTTATTAATGGAGAATGTTCTGCTGGCTTCGGAGTTAGTGAAAGACTATCATAAGGATTTGGGCTCGCCAAGAGGAGTGATGAAAATAGATATTTCTAAAGCCTTTGACTCAGTTCAATGGGACTTTGTGTTGAAGAGCTTAGAAGCATTGGGAATCCCTGAGAAGTTTATTAGTCTGATCAAACTGTGTATATCAACGGCTTCATTCTCAATACAAGTTAATGGGGACCTGGCGGGATACTTTCAAAGCTCAAGAGGGTTGCGCCAAGGCTGCTCGCTCTCTCCATACTTATTTGTTCTGTGCATGAATGTGCTTTCAAAAGAGATTGATAGTGCAGCAGCGGCAAGGGCGTTTAAGTATCATCCTCGTTGTAAGTCTTTAGCTCTTACCCATTCGTGCTTTGCGGATGATCTGATGGTGTTTGTGGAAGGTTCTAAAGAATCAGTTCAAGGAGCGCTATCAGTTTTCGATGAGTTTGCAGAGTGGTCAGGGTTGAAGATAAGTATTGAGAAGTCTACACTATATCTATCAGGGGTTTCTGAGTTAGAAGAAAGCAGAATCTTATCAAACTTTCCCTTTGCTAGAGGTGAGTTACCAGTTCGCTATCTGGGAAATGCCATTAATGACTAAGGCTATGAGACAGCAGGACTATTTTCCTTTGGTGGAGAAGATCAGATGCAGAATTAGCACGTGGACCAGTCGGTTTCTGTCATATGCTGGACGCCTACAGTTGATCAAGTCTGTGATAATGAGCTTGGTAAATTTCTGGACTTCAGTCTATCTCCTTCCTAGTAAATGTATAAAAGAGATAGAACGGGTTTGTGGTGCTTTTCTTTGGTCGGGCCCGGAACTAAAAGCTACAGGAGCTAAGGTAGCTTGGAGTGTGGTTTGTGGGGAGAAGGAGGAAGGTGGCTTGGGAATCAGAGAGCTTAAGATTGTGAACAGAATAAATATTCTTAAGATCATATGGAGGTTTCTTTCGGGTTCTTCATTATGGGGAAAATGGGTTAAGGGCAACTTGCTAAAGCAGAAGAACTTCTGGGAAATTAAGGAGGAAACCCAAGTAGGATCTTGGATGTGGAAAAAGATGATAAAAATGAGAGAAGTTGCTAGAAGATTTCATAAAAAAGAGCTGGGTAATGGTAGACAAACATCTTTTTTGTTTGACAACTGGTCTGGGAAAGGTGTTTTAATCAATCTGTTGGGTGAGAGAGGCATTGTAGATATGGGCATAAAAAGAGAGGCCACAGTAGAGGAAGCTTTCATGAGGGATAAAAGAAGGAGAAGCTATCGTTCAAGGGTGTTAAATGAGGTTGAAACAGAAATGGAGGCTCAAAAAAAGAAGTTGAGAGTGGATGTGGAGGACGTAAACATATGGAGGTGTGGTTCAGGGTACAAACAAAAATTCTCGACTCATGAAACTTGGTGGCTGTTAAGAAATACGAGGGAGAGATGTACTTGGTCACGAAGTATCTGGTTCCCGGGGGCAACTCCTAAATTTGCTTTTGTTGCTTGGCTTGCTGCTAGTAACAGACTGTCAACTATGGATAGGATAATCCAGTGGGATCCAGGTGCAGTAGTGACTTGTGTGCTTTGCAAGAGGGAACCAGAGTCTAGGAATCACTTATTTTTTGAGTGCTCTTTCTCATCTCAGGTTTGGGAGTACCTAACGAAAGGGATATTGCTTTGTGACTATACAAATGTCTGGGCAAATATATTGGAGATCATTTCTGATGAGAGTATGGAGAAGAAGAAGAAGTTCTGTTTGAGATATGCTCTGCAGTCTGCGTTACATGTTATATGGAGGGAGAGAAATAAGATAAAGCATGAGGAGAAGCCAATGCCAGTTGGGGCAGTTATGAAAATGTTAGAGAAAGGTGTAAGGAACAAGTTGAGTGTGATGAAATCAAAAGGAGCAAAAGGGTGGGAGAATGGTTTACAATTTTGGTTCAGCACTAGACTTTATAATGTTTTAGAAAATTCGAAAAGGAGATAGAAGTATTTGTTTTTTCTCATTTTAACAGTCTACACTTGATGTAATAAGGGTTTTTTGATGAATAAATTTAGCATTCATTAAAAAAAAAATAGGTAATTTAATTTATATTAGGACAACACATTAACTCAACTGAAAAAGACAAACATTAAAATAGGAAATTTAATTTAATTTTCAGTGGCATAAGAATGTAAATAACTATAAATATTAGGGGTATTTTCTAAGTGTATTTCTATTTTAATAGTAGAGATTTACCCTTCAATAAAACTTATTTTAGTCATTTTCTCCTTATGATGCTATTTTGTGATAAAAAAATTTGGTTTGATGCTATCTTGAGCTTTTTTCTTATTAAATTATACGATAGCACCATTTCAAAGTTTTTTTTAAATAGCAATAAATATTTTAATGATAAAATTATACTAGATTTTATTTTATAATATTACAAGATGTCAGTTTATTATTAAAAATGTATTGAAAATAAGATAAATATTTATAATACAAAGTAAAGTATTTTTAATAAATTTTAGTTTTTCACATTTTGAAATAATTAATATATTACTGAATTTTATTTTGATTTATAATAAATTAAATACTATAAACAATATTTTAATCAATCTAATATATTAATCGTTCCACAAATTATTTAAAATGTTGGTAGCTTAATTAATTTTTTTAGCTTAATTATCAGAAATTTAATTATTATTTTTGGCGATTTCCAAATCAAACAATATTTACCAATTGAAGTCTTAATTGAAATCTGGACTCCCTTCTGGAGCATATAGGTTCCATTTAGTACATTTACAACGACAAACAATTATTGAAAATGTAGTGTACTTGAATCTAGTTTCTTAACTTTTATAGGTTTTAATTAAACATTAAGATTAAGATTCGATGTATTTTGTTATCTTACACTATACTAAATAGGCCAAATACTAATGAAACAAAGGTATTATTATCTTACATTAACATTTTCGTATAGATAATGAAAAAATATATTATTTTACATTATATATTTTTTATATGTTTTGAGCCCTGTTCTAAAATGCGCCGCCTAAGTTCGGAAACTCGCCGGAAAAACGCAATCCGACCACTAAACGTGGCGAATTAGAGGTATTCGGTGAAAAAATCGGAGTCTCGGAAAAACCTTATTTTCTTACTTGTTTCAGTCTATAAATCGAATGATAAACATAAGTTTCACAAGATTTACATGAAAACAGCAAAAAATTGATGAAAACTGATGTTTAAGCGTCAAAATCGGATAGCCGTGGTGTATAAAAGTTGCAGAAACCCTAAAAATAAAAAGAGGAAGACGATAGGTTAATAACAAAAATACCCTTCATTAACTCAAACATCGAAGAATTGCAAAAACAGCTGTTCCCGTCCTTCGAATCCGGGTTGCTCAGCGTATAAATAATGTTTCAGCCGCTACGCCATGCATCTTATATTGTAACTTTTGACAAATGTATTATATATAACCAAAACAAATCGGCGATTAAATACCATAAAATCCCCAATTTTTTTATTCGGCGCTAGGTTCGAATGCGCCGCACGCGTAACATCTAGCGAGTTTCCAAACAGGGGTTTTGAGCGGTGCGCCGAAATATATAAATCGAGTACGTTTAATCTAGCACAAGGGACATGGGTAGATGTTAAAAATAAGAGTCAAAGAATGTACCAAATACCAAAAACCACTAAAACACAAGAAACAAGCAATAAAAAATAGAAGATCCCGTAAAGGGACGCGTGGTCGATCTACTCCTCCTAATCACATAATATTTCCTTATTTGCACATTTTTATTTTTAATGATAAAAACATCTCTTTTACAATCACTCAGGAACGGTCCAAAGATTGGGAATTCTTTCTATTACCCTAAGCCAGAATAGATAAAATCATATCTTTACATAGGAAAAATTACAAACAAAAAATACATAATGGAAAAAAATTACACAGCTCACAAACCTCAATCCATCGTTCATGTTGTGTGTGCTACGGACGGCTGCAATCAGCACTTCGTTTAATTCTTCGTATGATAAGGGTTGAGTGTTCAGATATCTATTCAAGTTACGTTCTCGGAGGCATGAGAATTGATCCCATTCGAATACTTCAAAATTTGTTTCGATACAGTTCACATCGTAAATATAGTTGAGTATGTTTTACCTTCGAATTAACAGGGGTTCAGTTCTACATCAAGTTTTTTTTACTCAAATAATTTAGACAAACAAAAATTTGGTGACATTTTTTTTTTCTAAAAAGAAAAAATTTGGTGACATGATTCTAGGTGACCGCTAAAGGAAAAAAAAAACATAAACAAGTTTAATTATCAACTAATAACTCTCTAAACTTGAGAAGTTCTATTTAAACTTCAAACAAAGCAACATTTAATTGTCTTTTTTTGAGCAAATCATAAAAGTATCAATATTGATCAAATACCAAAAATATATTAAAGTAAGTATCTGAATTAACTATTCATATTATAAATATTTATTTTATGTACTCAATAGTATCTTAAAATATTTTGGATATTTTATAAGAATAGAATTCAAATTTGATATTTGTTTATTTTTGAAATTTTAATATTTTTAGGCTGTTTCGGATAACTATTCTTTCAGACACGGTTCGAATAAAATCTTTAACCTAAAATATCATAAAATAAGTTTATTTTGTATTTATATTATTTATTCATATTTATTTTTATTGGATCGGGTTCAGTTCAAGTTTTCAGATTCGGTTTCTTCACCAGCATATCCATACATATATATTGTTTTCTCTTTTCGATTACGGAGGCCTATCATCTTCTAGGTTTTAACTTTTGTTTGCCTCTCAATCTAGGGTAACCATTTTTCTCTTTGTTGTTTTCTTTGTTTGATAGCAAATTAGTTACATTCATCCAGTAATGTAATGATGAAGTTGACATTAATCGATGTCGTTTCTTTAAATTTTGGGTAGTTTACTTTATAAATAGTACTTTTAGAATATTTGATAATTTTGAAGCTAAATATAATTATTATTTTAGGTATATAAATTGTGTTTTGGACAGTTCGGTTGTCGATTTGCTTCCGGTATGTTTTCAGTTTTTCTTTTACAGAATATAGGAAGCGTTATTGATTCGGTTTTGTTTCATTTTCTTTTGTTTGGTTTGGTTTCATAGCAAATATTTGTGAAAACAAAACCAAATAGATATTTTTAAAAAATATATTATAAATGGCTATTTAATGGGTTTAGAATTGATTCATTATCTACAATAAAGTTGCAAATACCAAAAATAGTAGAGATATTAATATTAGTATTGCACAAGTTATTCAGAGGAATCTTCTTAAAAATTATGGATCTTATATATGCAGAATCTCTCATTAAATATTTTCAATTTATGGAATTTCTATATATCAAATTTAAGGAAGTAATTTATTCCAATATATTTTTATTTTTCAATTTTGGAAGCACATAATATTTTCAAAATGAAAGCGCGATGTATACATTTTTTTTATAAATTAAAGATTTAAATTGTGTATAGTCTGTATAAAAGTACTATTTTGTATAAAAATACAGGCGTCATAGTTATCAAAGTCACTAAACGTACACAAGTTTGTATAGAAATTGAGGCTGGTTAGGGGTGTCAAAATGAGTTACAACTCATGAGTTAGCTCAGCTCAGCTCATTTTTTCATGAGTATGATCACTATATTTTAGGCTCATTTAATAAATGAGTTTAATGATCGAGCTTAAAAAAGATCACGAGTTATATGAACGATCGTTAATGAACATGAGCTGACTCATGAGCTCGTTCATTTCTTATGGAAAAAGATAATTTTTATATTTATCATATTTATCTTTAAAACTAAAATGTAAAATATACATAAGTAATATAGGAGTAAAACTTTTAAAAGTTATCTATACTTTTTCCGAAGAAAGAAAAAAGAGACTATCCTGTTTAGAAATTATCAAAATCTTCTATATAAACTCACGTTAACCATATCATCTCTCTCACAAATTTCATTGATCTCAAATTTGACATACGTCTCCTCTCACTTTGCTTATCGTAACTCAGAACTCACGGTAAGTTATTTATGATTAATAGTTTTATTAAATTTTGAATAATACTATAGAAATAATTTTATCGATGTTTAATTTAATATAGTTATAATTATTTTGTGTTAGATCACGAGTTAGCTCATTTAACTCATGATCTAGATGATCCGAATACGAGTTTACATATTGAAGCTCATATAATAAATGAGCTGATCTGAGCTAACTCATGAAAGAGCCGAGCTTACTATGAGCTGAGCTGAGCTGAGCGAGCTAGCTCATTTTGACACCCCTAAAGCTGGTGTGGTGAGTATTCGTACAAAAGTTTGTATAGAAATTTGAAGAAAATAGCATTTTAAGAAAACCTCCGAAATAGTTAAATATTTAAGTAGAATAACATAACTGTAATAATAGTAGTAGTAGTAATAATAATAATAATAATAATAATAATAATAATAATAATAATAATAATAATAATAATAATAATAATAGCAATAATTAAAGAGGGGTGCATGAACTTTATCCTGTCACAGAGAAGATGAGAATTTATCCGAATAAAAAGAAAGATTGGAGAGACATTATTTTTCTTTAAAAAGAGCATTGAAGAAAAGATAATGCGAATTAATTCATATCTATCTTTTTCATACATGAACAATATAATAATTAAAAAAGAGAGAAGAAGATAGAAATGTGTCAGGAGAATACAGAGCACTTGTTCAAGAAATGTAAGATACTGCAAGAAGGTGATTATAAAACCTAATATCAATGTTATAGTAATGCTCGAGAAGAGATAAGGATATCATAATCATCAGAAACTATCAGCTGTAATATTGGGAGTTTTGTGCGGTTTCTTGGGTACTATTCATTTTTAACGATTAAATATTTTAGTTTTGTCGGAAAATCGTGATTGATCGTAATGTAAATTGTGGTGTTAATAAGGAGCAACGAGGATAGATGATGCTTGGGACATGAACACAGCTGTATCACTACCTTGCCTTAGGAGGCAACCTACCCCAATCGTTTTATTCAATTACTAAAATAAATATTTAGAATTTTATGCTATTTGCTTCGAAGATCCCAATGTTTGTTATTTTAACACTGTGCCCATACTCAACCAAATAAGAGCGTCAGTACTACAATATACTACAGCCTAGATTGCTATGAAATCTACTTTGTAAGTTTCATTTTGGAAAAGGGTTTCATATAACTGTGTTTTAGATCTATGTCGTAAACGGCTGTAAACAATCAACGCCAATATTTCTTTTGTCTGATCAATTTATATTGAAGTTTTGTTGGTAAATGCAAAATATTGTAAAATTACTAAATCGTTGGAACTTAGTAAAAAAAACTGGTAAACCGCTTTTCAGTGAAAGAATGTTAAATTATCGGTGGCCACATGTTAAGGATATCGGAATGTAGTCGAATTTGAACTCAGTTTGTTTAGCAATACTGGAATGTTATGCTACCACCCGACCACTAACACGTGGTTAAAAACTGTTGTGGGTAAACTTTTTATAGTGATTGATCCCACTCCAAAAAGTCTATCTAGGAAAATTTTATTAGCGCTGTATAAATTCGTGGGTCATCCGCGACATGATTTTTGTAGAGAAGTTTCAATACCATTTCACTGACAGAGAGTCGAATTCGTGACCTCTAGCAGTCGTGTGTGAGAATTTCACTGAAACCACTAGACCATCGACTTAGTATATATACAGGCGTCATAAATTTGTAGTATCACTAACTATACAAAAATCTGAAATGATTTAGGACATTATTTCATTATTCTGCAGTTATGCAAGTTTTTTTTTGAGAAAGGGCTTTACAGTTATGTAAGTTACCAGTTGATTATCATAGTTATCAAAATAAATTGTTCATACAAACTATGTTCTGTAGATCTGATAGTAGATTTGGTTTTAATAAAAACCGTAACGTAATACAAACTATGTTCTGTAGATTCGATTTTAACGGGATTTATCAAGCAGTAACGGCATGAATGACCTGGCCACTTTTCAGAAACCGGGTCAGTAATAAAATTAGAAAAATAAAGTCACCGAGAGATGAAGAAAGAAAAAGAAGTACGAGCAAGACTTCGAATCTTGGTTAAGAGATTTAGATTCGGTGGGAAGGAGAGTGTTTAATTCTTACAGTGACTTTGCGGAAGTAAAAAGGTGAAAAAGGGAAATACTAGCTGGTTTCTTCTCTTAAAATTGATAAAGTGAGGGCAGGGAAACGTCATCGTTTGTGTTGGTTTTCTTACATGTTTCAGTGTCAACATAAGAGGGTAAACCCAAGTCCGAAGCAACTTACTGTGTCTGTCTATTTTGGTCTAATTATAGGGATAATGAAGAACTCAGCGTCAATATAATTAACAGAAAAACAAAAGGATACTTCGTTAATGTAGTAAATGTACAGAAAAGGAGTGATTTTTCAGTATGTGACAAGATTAAAAATTGTGTTTTCTACCAATACAGACAGACACTAATCTTGATTGAAGATAGTGAGGTTTGGACTTATGCATTTATAAGGAAATGGTCATTTATTAATTCTGATGTTTTTTCTTTGTCAACAATTACTCTACGATCACGTTAACTTTTTTACTCTAGTCACGTAAACTCGAGGAAAATGGTTTAAAAAACGAAGATCGCAATAAGTCCTCTGCCGATCAGCTTGATAAGGGTGCCATATTACCACCAACACACGACGCTACTGAGATTCGATTATTATAGCTATAGTGTTCATTATAGACAACATTCTTTTAGAACATATGTATAGCTTCTTAACGAAACTCACATAGTTTGATAGATTAAGGAGGCTTTTTCACACATTTAGCGTTTTCTTCGTACTTCGGGTAGTCAATTCAAAAAAATAATTTTGTGTCCAAGAATGTTATTTCAACTTTCAAGAGTGCTATTTCATTTCATATAAGTTTTTTTCCGTTTATTACTACTACTTATTTAGTTTCATATTAAGTATTACTCCCTCTGTTTTTAAATAATACATGTTCTGAGATTTTCACACTTTTTAATAAAACATATTAAAATTTACTTATTATTGCATAGTTTTTTGTTATTTTATATTTCCTATATTTCTAAACCAATAAAATTTCAAAAAATGCAATTAATGTTTTTGAGATTCACAATTATTCATAATTAGTTGACAAAAATTACATCGAAAATATGAAAAATACATCTTTTTGAAACAAAAAAAATTCCTAAAACATACATCTTTAAAAAACAGAGGGAGTATTTTAGATTTTAAAAGTTATTTCATTATAAATATCGTTTTATGTTTTCAATACATAAATTAATTTTTTTTCTAATTTTTATCTTTACTTTCATCTCATTGTATTAAATAGAGGTAAAAAAAAGAAAATTTAATAGTTTTTTAATTTATATGCAAAAACCTTAAAGTATACTCCCTATTTATCACAATAATTGGACTTTCAGGTTTTTACATACCAATTAATAAATTATAAAAAAATTATTCAGTCTTTCTCGTTTATCTAAAAATATCAATAGTTACAGTTAATTCAACCAATAAAAATACATACTACATAATGCAAATAGTAAAATACATCAAATTATATTTAATTTTTACATAAAAACTTGAAATATCACTTAGACTGAAACAAAAAAAATTCTTAAAAATCAATTAAATAATATGGAGAGAGTACTTTTTTTTTGATCAAATATATATGGAGAGAGTACTTATTATGAGACAGATACATATAAAGTAGTTAGGTGATGAATGGTTATGATGTAACCGTAGAAAACTTTCTATAGAATTTAATTTCTAATTTTTAATTTAAGTCTATATTTTGTAGTTTTAAATTTTATTGATACAACAATATTTTTTCTACAACTTAAATAATGTTGTTTAAAAGAAAAGAAATTTTACAAACATTTTTATTTTTTTTCTGCTGTAACTTTAAAAACCTATATAAAACATAACTGATTGTTTTTAAAATTATAAATAAAAATGAAAACTAAAAACATCTCCTGTAACCTACCCAATCACTTCTTTTGTTTTGGTCTGATTGTGCATACCAACTTATTAAAAAAGAACATTAACTCCGTAGCAGTTATATATATCCTCAAATTTTCACGCATAAAATATTATTGGATCCAAGTACCAAAATATGCGTTTTAATGAGGAAAAAAATGAATTCAAGGTAATATTTTGCCGTCGCCTGAACAGATCCCGGAGAAGCAGATGGGTTCACTTGTTTCTGACATATTTCATGTGAACGTAGCTTTTAACAACTACTGTATGTACAAAAAGTAATAGTATAGAGTTTTTTTTCTTGGAAAGGATAATAGTATAAAGTTTTAACAAAAGAAAAATAATAGTATAAAATTTAAGATAAACAAATGAGAAAGACGACACGACTACTCTCTTTCCCATTATAGTTCAAAAGTTATTATTAAAAAATAAAATATTTCGAACTGAGATAATTTATTTTAAAAAACATTTTCCAAAGAAAAAAATGTAATTGTGGAAATAAGAAAACTCACGGTGACTTTTTTTTTTTGAGAAAAAAAAATAGGTTAACTCACGGTGACTTCCTGAATGGTGAGAGCGGTACCATGCACCTTGTCCAGAAGAGCCTTGTTCACGACTCGTGGGTCCAACATCCCACCGATTTTTTACAGTGTATTTCGTTGGAAAGATAAGGACAAGTGATAAATCTCTTTGTCAGTCGACCGTCAATATGAATCATAGTAAAATGGACTATTTTTTTTGTGTTAAGTAGTCTGTATTACTATAGTTTTTCAACATTTACATTCAAATTTGATAAAATGCATGTTACTGAAAAAATCATCTTATATACCATTGAGTCCGGCCCGGATAATATATATATATATATATATTAGAGAGAAAAAGTCAGTATATAATACCAACTGATTTTAGGCAAAAATAGCTTATAATGTATGTACTTTCCCCTAAATTATTTATAAATTTCTCTACAGTTAAACTAAATGGCACGCACAAAATAAATATTCAGTAACATTTTGACCAAAAAAAAAAAATATTCAGTGCATGGATGGTTGGAGAATTTATATATCAATGAAACACTTTGGGCAAATCTCCTATAAAACACTGATTTTTATAACCAAAATAGCTCACTAAAAGACTAGAATAAAATTCATTAAACTAAATTACCTTCAATGGAAAATATATTTACTATAAATAAGTATTTCAATTTTATTGAATAATATATTTATATAAATAAGTATTTTAATAATTGTTTTTAATTTCATTATTTAAATATTTATACCCTTATCCTAAATTTTATATACTAAACCCCATCCCCAACAATTTAAACCCTAAATCTTTGACCAGTTAATCCTAAGGATATATGTGTCTTTAATTTTTTAATAAATATTATTTTGATTATTTTCTCCTTTGGAAACTATTTTGTGATAAAAATAATTTAGAACTACTCAAGAAAATTTCTAAAATATTTCAACAGCTAGCTAGTATAAATACATATATTTGCATGTGTGTAAAACTTTAGTAGGGTGAAAATAGAAGTAAAGGAAACAATCTTTGTTGTCACATAGTCTGCATAATGTATATAATAATTTACACATTTTTATATTGTATGGAAAAATAAGTTAAGTGAATAAGAATGGGTCCCAAACTGCTATATATATCCTTCACTTCCTGTTATATTGCTGAATGTCTGATTGGCAGTAGCAGTTTGCATTTTCACACATAACTCTCCATATCTATTCCATCATCACACGTCTTCTGTGATTCAGAGAAACAAACTTTCAAGCTTTGTCAGATTCTTCTTCTTCTTCTTCTTCTTTCTCCATACCGCACCAGCTTCTCCATATATCTCTCAAATAAAAAAGAAACCTATAAATTCCAAACAAAAGAAGAAGATAATGGATAACTCCGACATGCTAATGAACATGATGATGCAGCAAATGGAGAAGCTTCCTGATCAGTTCTCTAACACAAACCCTAACCCTAATTCCCATAACATCATGATGCTCTCCGAATCCAGCACTCACCCGTTCTTCTTCAACCCCAACCATACTCATCTCCCACTACTTGACCCAAACCTCACTCACCACCACCACCAATCCGGTTTAAGTTTCCGGTATGCCCCTTCCACTTCATCATCTCTCCCGGACAAAAGAGGAGGAGGAGGCGATAACGCTAACATGGCGGCGATGCGAGAGATGATCTTTCGAATAGCCGTGATGCAACCGATACATATTGATCCGGAATCTGTGAAGCCACCGAAGAGGAAGAACGTGAGGATCTCTAAAGATCCACAGAGCGTGGCGGCTCGACATCGGAGGGAGAGAATAAGCGAACGCATTCGGATTCTTCAACGGCTTGTTCCCGGCGGGACCAAGATGGATACTGCTTCGATGCTCGATGAGGCTATCCATTACGTTAAGTTTCTCAAGAAGCAAGTGCAGTCGCTAGAGGAGCATGCGGTGGTTAACGGTGGAGGAATGGCTTCAGCACAGCCTGGTGTTGGTGGAGGATATGGTGGAAAAGGAGGGTGTGGGACCATGCGGTCTGATCATCACCAGATGCTTGGAAATGCACAGATTCTTAGATGATCATTTTTAAAATGTATTTCATATTTATTACTAATTTGAATGAAGAAGATCAAAAAAAAGTCTTGGGATGTGTGGAATTTAATTTTATGAAACTATGCAAGTATTCTCTTAAATAACGTATTTAATTTTCCCGATGTCGATCATATTAGGACGGTTATACAAGGCAGACCTGGGCTGTAAAATATACTCCATCTGTTTCATTTTATTTGTCGTTCTAGGATTATGCACACATATTAATAAAATATATGATTTTGTATATTCCCAAAATAAAAACACAATGACCTATATATACATCTAACCATATTTCAACCAATAGAAAAATGAACTAGAGAATCTTATTAATAAATTTTGTATTAAAATCCTAAAACGACACTTATTTTGAAACGAAAATTTTGCTCCGGAACGACACTTAAATCGAAACGGAGGGAGTAATAGTTATATCAATATTTAACATTTTAAAGTGAATTAACTTTGATCACCACCGATCGATGAGACATATAGCAGCTTTCAGGCCTTATGTTTTATCAGTTGAATAGATCTTCTATCTTGTTTCCAGTGTAACAACAGTGGTAATGTATGCCATGTATTCATTCATAGTCATGTCTTAAACTCGTACTTGTTTAGTTTGTCCATGTTGCATTAGTGTATAGTGTATGATTTTGAGCCAACGTGTGACAAGAATACTTTTGGAACAGCCTAACTGATATTCCATCTGGTTCTAATCAAATTCAGTATTATTTGAAATTCTATATATATATTATGTGTATATTATGCTCCGGAACGAAAATTTTGCTCCGGAACGACACTTAAATCGAAACGGAGGGAGTAATAGTTATATCAATATTTAACATTTTAAAGTGAATTAACTTTGATCACCACCGATCGATGAGACATATAGCAGCTTTCAGGCCTTATGTTTTATCAGTTGAATAGATCTTCTATCTTGTTTCCAGTGTAACAACAGTGGTAATGTATGCCATGTATTCATTCATAGTCATGTCTTAAACTCGTACTTGTTTAGTTTGTCCATGTTGCATTAGTGTATAGTGTATGATTTTGAGCCAACGTGTGACAAGAATACTTTGGAACAGCCTAACTGATATTCCATCTGGTTCTAATCAAATTCAGTATTATTTGAAATTCTATATATATATTATGTGTATATTATTAAATTAGGAATCTTCGATTACTTTTCTCTATTTAATAAATTTAACTATAAAATGTTAAAAGTAAAACACTGAAAATATAAAGCTCCTTTTGTTTATCAAATATCAGTACCTTAAAAATAGTGGTTTAAAAAAAACAGTACCTTAAAAATAAACTAGAATTTAACCCGCACATTTGTGGGGGTATATTTTTCATTTTATAAATATTTAACTTTGACATTATCATAAAACATTTAGTATATGATTTATATCTTAGTGTTACGTATTGTACAACTCTTTAATTTTATTGTTTAGGTTTCTTATTACATTATAAATATAAACATTTTTTATACAAGTTAATTTTTTACTAATTGTTATCATATTTTCTAGTTTTCATAATTTGAAATAATCAAATAAAAACATTCTTCAATATATGATTTTTGAAAATATATAGTTGTAGAAAAAATGTTAACCTACGTTAATAACTTTATTAGTATAAACATGACATGGTTAACAAATTTGAACCCGCTTTAATGGTAGATAATAATTTATTTAATTAAAACATTTTAAAAAATAAACAGGTTATTTACCAATTTAATATAATTTATCATATTTAATTTATATAATATCTCTTTTATAATATAATATAGACTATACTTATAAATTTATAAAAATAGAAATATTTTTTATTTTGTTTTTTGATTTATAGTAAAATTTAATTAATATAAACTTATACTAATATTATATTACTTAATTACAAAATTAATTAATGTATTATTTAATAAAAAAATAAAAAAGTTTAGTAGGGTTTTGTCAGATATTTTCTCAACCGATTTTGTTATAACTAAAAATAAAATTAAAATTTATAACTAAAATTATTATTACTAATACTCTTATTAAACATTATGTAGTTAATGAAATGGATTTAGTAAGATTTTTTAATGGTAGATAAAATTGTACTTCTCTTTTAATAGAGAAGAAGTAATGCACCATATATAGTATTCGCTTTTATAATAAAATATTACTTGATTTTAATCCGTGCGTCCGCACGGGTGTATTTTCAAAAATATGTTGCTATTTATTACTCCTATCAATATTATAGCTGGATTAAAAAATCCAAATCTGAAGAACCGAACCGATCATCATAATCTGGAAAAGTAGTACTAAGCTCGAACTGAAATTAATTAAATATTCAAATTATTCAAAGTTTTATATTTATAGAACCAAAACCGAATCTTATCCGAACCAAATTATTTTGGATACCCAAATGTATCAGAAAATAATTTATATGCTTATATATATTGATTATTTTTAGATTTAATGAATATAAGAACATCCAGAATATATATGATACTTTTAGGTTGGTTTAAATACTTGAAAACATATAAAAATAGTCAAAAAATAAATATCTAAAATAGTTAAAGTATACTCAAAGTACCAGAAATATTTAAAATAGTTATTGATTCTCGATCCAAATATTTAAACCAAACCAATTTATATGTTAAGTTTAGGTATTTTGACATATGTTATTCAAATTTATATGTAATATATTATTTTATTTATAGATTTTGAGAAATTTAAAATATATAATGAATTTTAAAATTTGAAAAAAATAAATAGCTTATCCAAACTCGAACTGAACCCGCAAAGATATGAATAAAATTCGAACCGAAACTTAAAAATATCTGAATGAGGCTGAAATTTTTGACAGCAAAAATCCGAAACCCAAACAGATCCGAAGCAAACTCGAATGGAAACCTGAACGCCTATCCCTAATCATTATTGTATATCATATATATGTCATCGTATAATTAATCGTATTTTATACATGCAATCATTTAAGTAATCATATAACTACGAATATTTTATATGTACCATCATATAAATAATCACATATATTATATTTTAAAATTTAATATGAAATATGAAAACCATAATTTAAGTTGGTATATGGAATTGGGCTTTTTATCGCATTTTTCTTATATATATTGAAAACATTTTTTAATAATTGTTATTGGAAAATATTTTAGTTAAAATAAAATTTTAAATATATGCATATTTTAAATTAGTTTTTTGATACAAATCAATTTTTAATTAATATTTTTATTTGGAATATGTATATAAATTTTATTTTATGATTATTTTAGACAAAACATATTTTTAGGTAATTAGATAAGTCAATTTTCGTATATTTTAAAGCTGACCTAAATAGATAATTTTTCATAATATAATGGACTTACAATTTTTATTAATAACATAAACCCATTACTTTTTAATATACTGATATCTATATTTCTAAATAACATTATATTTTTTTACTGCTATTCATGTTTCCAAACAAATCTATTTTTTAAACTGCTATTTATATTTCTAAACAAACTTTTTTAAAATAGATATCTATGTTTATTAACAAAACTAATTTGTATTTCAGTTTCAATAGTATAGATAGATATAATTAAATTTTGAATAGATATGATATGATTATGTAGACAATACTGAGATGAGAATTAATTTGGTTATTAATCACGTTATAGTTAATTTGCAATGTAACGATAAATTAGTTGGCCAAAAATCTGGGCCATAATAAGCATTAAGCCGAAAACAGTATCAACTATTATTACTAACAAAATCCTCGAATTTAAAGGCTTGCGAACTATGAGAATTAGGTAGAAAAAATATTAAAGGATAGTATTTTAATTCCAGTGGCATGAGAATGTAATTATTGAGAAAAAATTAGGGTCAAAATTTATTTGTACTTCTGTTTTAATAGTTTAGATTGTCTATACAGCTTTTCCAAGGGTATCATTAAAAATCGGAAGAACACAAAATTAGCTATGTAAATGTATGTTAGCTAGTTCGATCTTATTTAACAAAAAAAAAAAAGCTAGTTCGATCTTCTTCTATTTGATAAAGTTGTTATTTTAATCTCACTAGATTTTTTTTTCAGTAAGAAACTACAAAGGCATATTGAATTAAGTATCTTCATTATTGGCTTGATGCATGCATATAAACAACTTTTATCTTCTGAATAAAGTTATACTATATTAAGTTTACAAAAAAAAGTTATACTATTAAATAATATGATCCCTAAATGATTTATTTTTGCTTTATATAGATAGATTTCTTGGAACTTGAATCTGCTACGAACAAATCAGACATCATGACGGGACGAGGTAGCTCTACTGGTTAGAATCTTGGGGGTCAATTGTCATGCTCCCGGATTCGACGCTAGCCGGAGACGAACTACTTTCCATGTCATTAAATGCGGTACTGGGTGTTGGGCCTTCTCCCCAGTCCAGATACAGCCCTCCCGGGTGAAGTGGACCGCTGCCTGACCGGATCCGGGAGAATGACTCACGTAAGTGAGGAACCCCTGCATTATCAAAAAAAAAAAACCAGACATCATAACTTTAACAACAGTATTTTATACTATAACCAAACAGAGTTTGGACCAGAAAGAGCAATATGTTATTGTGCCACAAACAAGCCGAAGTAAACACCCATTTAGAGACACAGACCTTTTAAGCTCAGAAGATCGTGCATGCCAGATTACCCATCATGAAAAACTTGAACCTGGCTGATGATTGTATCACCTTTCTCTTCCCTCCAGTATTGATTCCATTGGCTAACAGGAGAGCTTGTGATCCATTGTGTGTGTTTAAGAACCATATCTTTGTATGGGCTCATTCCATCATCTCAGATCTACTCATAGGGCAGACATCAAGGGGAAAGGAATCCTCTATGAGGATCATGACGGTCCAATCCAGCTGGATGATCAAGAAGACTCCCACACAATAAGAGAGTATCGTATGTCTCTCATTGGAAAGGTTCTTAGTCCTAGTATGTCTCTCATTGGAAAGGTTCTTAGTCCTAGGAAGCAGAATGTTGAGAAACTTATTCACTTCATGCCTTCACAATGGAAGATGCAAGATAAAATCACAGCAAATGATCTTGGAAATAATTTGTTTTTATTATATTTTGACAAAACTATTTTTTAAAGTAATTTTTAGAGCCATAATTGTTCCTTTTTCTGTTTAAATGTGCGGCTTATGTATTATAAATATTTGTCAGCATTTTTAAATTTATTAATATTTTACATGATATTAAATAAACTACGGTTAAATGAATAAAACTAAAGAAAAGCTTTATATTTTTAATATTATTTCCTTTTGGTAGTTTATCTATGATTATATAAATGTGATAATCTAATATTTGGTGAATATGATGATGATAAGGTAAAAAAGTCATTTTCAAAAAACAAAAAAATTGCATTTTTGTGAATAACTCAAACTTTTAGAATGAATAGGACAAAATAAAGTTTAAAAAAACCATGATTACTTTTAGAGTTGATTCGAAATTTTGAGTAATATTTGAAAAATAACCAATATTATTTTTGTATTTTATCTTTATGTGCAAATAAAGTATATGTCTAATTAGAAGTAAATATTTTATACTGACTTGCAACTCAGGTATTAATAGTGACTATACATTACTTGATGGCTTAGTGTTTAAGGGCCTAAGTTTATGCGTTCCTGAGTGTAGTCTCTGTCTGCAGATCATCAGTGAGCTACACAATGAGGGGCATATTGGTAGAGATCTCACCCTCCAGCTAGTGGCGTCGTCTTACTTCTGGCCTACGCTTCGTCGAGATGTTGAGCGTTTTGTGGCTCGCTGCAGAATCTGCCAACACGCGAAAGAGAGAGCGACCAACGCAGGTCTCTACTTCCCTCTTCCAGTTCCCACACAACCATGGACGGAAGTAAATATGAATTTCGTTTTAGGCTTACCACGAACACAGAAAGGTCATGATTCTATCTTTGTGGTAGTCGATAGATTTTCAAAAAGTAAAAACATTTTGTGGCTTGTAAAAAGATGACAGACGCGGTTATTGTGGCTGTTCTTTTCTTTCGCGAAATCTATCGTCTACACGGGTTACCTTCGTTAATTGTTTCAGACAGAGATACTCGATTTCTTAGTCACTTTTGGCGTTCTCTTTAGAAATTTTTGGGTACTAAGCTTGATATGAGCTCCACTTATCACCCACAAACGGACGGCCAGACTGAAATGACTAATCGTTCCCTTGGTAATCTAGCTTACTGACATATGATGTCTTCAACGTCAAGCATCTTTCACATTTTCATGGCGATAACGAGGCCTCAGATTTGTGGACGAATCTTCCACCATCTGAGGGAACCTGATGCAAAACACCGTCATCACCATGGGCCTCGTACTACGTCGGCCTCTTACGTTTTGGTTTTCCTTTTTATTATAGGATTAGAAAAAGTTAAATTTCCTTTCCGCATTAGCTAGGTCATGGCTTTTTTAGAAGTAGTTTAAATAGCAAGCTTTAGATCATGTAATCGATACCTTTTGAATTTTGATTAATAAAGTTTAGAAGGTCTTAAAAGCTTTCGAGCACTGCGAAAAGTATTCGCGGCTTTATCTTGTTTTCAAACTAAACTTTGAGAACACGTTACCCATCTATAGATCAAACCCTTGATTTTTAAGTTATATAGCTTCTGAATCTCCATCAATATATTAGTTTCTGCTCTATAATCAGGCCCGGCTCACGGCGTAAGCAGGGTAAGCGGCCGCGTAGGGCCCAACTTTTATAAACGGCAGGGCAGTTAAGAAAAAAACAAACTTACATTAAATTATTTCTTTGCTGGATATAAATTTTGACCTATTGGATCACTAAATCAGTCGTAGGCCCAATCTCATTTTAGGTTTTAGTAGGATTTAAATTATATTTATGGGCTTTTAATGTCATGGTCTAGGTTTTGATTTATAAATGTCATAAACTTTTTTTTTGTCAACAAATATAGGTATGCTTCAATAAATGTAATATGCTAATATTAGTTTTTTTGAGAAAAATTATAATGCTGAAGTTAGTTTCATTGAGAAAACTGATGGTTGTATTCGTCTATTTTTTGAAACATAAGGTTAAGATTTTCAGAGTTCTAAATTGATAAACATAAAAGATCAACATATTCACAATTAAATTACTTTTTTTTGTCAAGACAATTAAATTACACATAAATTACTGTAAATAAACTATTATATGCTATATGACATAATACATTATCTAGTAAAAATCATCATTACTATTTTCATCTATCTTTTATACTTTTTTTTTGAACAACTTCATCTATCTTTTATACAAGAATAAGAATATATGATATAAAAATTATAATTTTGAGTGAAGTAAAATAAATAAATCTTGAGTAGGGCCTCCTTTAGGTATGGACCGGCGCTGTCTATAATGTGTTGATGTTTTATGTGCTATCAGTAGATGCGTTTGGAGAATAAGTATGTCGCATTCAACTATTTTATTACTTCACGAAACCAATCATACATCACACGATATCTCGCCTAGTAGATTCACTGGTACATATCAAACCAATCGTTTTTGTCGTTTTTGGCTACTTACTGCTAGCCAGCTAATATGTTCAAACTTTAGGTCTGAACATCAATACTGTGGGCTTTGGTCTTCAGCATTCGTAAGTTGGGCCTCCTCAATGTGGGCTTCGACTTCAGACTTGCGGAGAAGAGAAGGTGTCGAGATGGGCTTCGCTTCACTTAAGCCCATACACGCAGATGGCAAAGTCAGGTTGTTATAACAACCGTAACGGCCACTTCGTCTTCTTCGTGGTGATCTGATCAAAACAGAGAGATCAGAGCACAGAGAGAGCTTCACGAAGAGATAATCAGAGAGAGCAAGGTCTACCTGAGGCGATCGATCGGGAACGGAGTCGGAGTGTCTCCGGTGACGTCGCCACAGCAGGATCCGATTACCTGGGGTGTATTTCGGAGGTAACATCAACTCGACTTCTCCATTGTGACGTAGATCGAGTTGTATCATTGTTACCGGAACTTGATTCTGATTATAGTGAAGCTTGAGGGATTCCGATTCCCTCCCCGGACAGTAGGAAACGAAGTCCGGGTGAACAATCTTGTTGTGCATTTACTTTTCGCTTTGATCACCTACAAACGAGTAAACGAAACGAATCGACAGATAACTTGAATATTCTAAGAACTGAATCGAGATAAAAGCAAGATAAATTACCAACAAGTGGTATCAGAGCTGTGGTTTGCTTGCTTGAGGTTTCTTGATTCAGGTGGATCTGTTGATTGAGGAAGGGATCATATGGAGAAGGATAAGGATAAGGTTGAGATGGATCCTACGCGGGGTCGGTTTCAGATCGATAAGTTTGACGGAAAGGGAGACTTTGGGATGTGGAAGTATAAGCTCCTTGGCCAGCTTGAGATACAGGGAATTGGTTCAGTTCTTGAGGAAGGAGCTACTCTCTTCAAGACGTCAGAGAAACTGGAAGAAGGTGCTGATCCAGTTCTTGATCCTGCAAAGGTTGCCAAAGATACAAGAGTTAAGAATCTTATGGGAACCTGTCTCAGCGATATGATCCTGCGGAAGGTGATGCATGAGCCTACAGCTTATGCAATGTGGAAAGCCTTAGAGCGCGATTATCAAACTAAGACTCTACCCAATCGGATCTATTTGAAACAACAGTTTGCAAGTTTCAAAATGGATGAGTCTAAAAGTGTTGAGGAAAACATGGATGGTTTTCTAAAGCTAATAAGCGACTTAGCCAGTCTCAACATAAACATAAGTGATGAAGATCAAGCGATTCAGTTACTTACAGGATTGCCACCGCAGTATGAGGCTCTAGTCCATATACTGAAGTATGGAACAGGAAGAGACACACTCACAGTGAGAGAAGTCGTCTCTTCAGCATATGCCAAGGAGATAGAGCTGAAACAGAAGGGTCTTGTGGGAAAGACTGGTAAGTCGAATGAAGGGTTGTATGTTGAGTCGCGTGGAAGATCTAGTTGAAGGAATGATCGAGGAAACGGAAATGGTCAGTCTGGTAGAGGCAGGTCAAAGTCTCGAGGTCCACGGTCACAGTCCAAGCCAAGAGCAAACAAAGATGGTAAAACGGCTTGCTTCATCTGCAAGAAAGAGGGTCATTGGAAGCGTGAGTGTCCTCAGAGACAAAATAAGTCTCAAGACTCTAATGACTCAGCAAATTCAGTTTCAGCACGGAGACAGCCACTAGTTCTAACTGTAAGCACTAATGATTCTAAGAAGGAGTGGGTTCTAGACTCAGGATGCTCATTTCACATTACGCCACAACGTGATGTCCTATACGTCTATAAGGACATGGATGGTGGAAAGGTTCTAATGGCTAACAATACTCAATGTGAAGTAAAAGGAACGGAGAATATTAAAATCAGAAATGCAGAAGGAGTACAGGTCATACTTACTGATGTCAGATACATGCCGCAGATGAGCAGAAATTTGATATCATACGGTATGCTTGAGAAGGCTGGGTGTACCTACGAAGGTGGAGATTACAGAGTTAATTTCTTTAAAGATGGTGAGAAAGTAATATCAGGCAACTATCAAGATGGTTTGTATTACCTTCGAGGTACTGTTATCAAAGCTGAAGTTAATCTTGGAAAGGCAGAGCCCAACATGGTAGACATTTGGCACTCCAGGCTTGGGCACATGAGCGTCGAAAATATGAACATCTTGATAAAGAGAGGCTACCTGCAAATCAAGGAAGTAAACGATTTAAAATTCTGTGAGAGTTGTGTACTTGGAAAGTCTCATAAACAAAGTTTCAAGGAAGCTAAACACACAACGAAGGGAGTTTTAGACTACGTCCATTCAGATTTGTGGGGTTCACCGTCTACTCCAGAGAGTCTGGGTGGTTGCAAGTATTTCGTGAGTTTCATCGATGACTACTCTAAGAAGGTTTGGGTTTATTTCCTAAAGACTAAAGATGGGGCATTTGATTGCTTCAAAGAGTGGAAAACAGCGGTTGAGAATCAAACAGGAAAGAAGATCAAGTGTCTGAGAACAGACAATGGCTTAGAGTTCTGCAACTACAAGTTTGACAAGTTGTGCAAAGATTCAGGAGTTAAGCGCCATCGTACGTGCACCTACACGCCGCAGCAGAATGGAGTTTCTGAGCGCATGAATCGGACTATAATGGATAAGGTAAGGAGCATGCTTTCAGAAACAGGTCTGGGATCTGAGTTTTGGGCAGAGGCTACATCAACCGCAGTATATGTGATAAACCGAACTCCAGGGTCTAGCATTGGGTTTGACATTCCAGAAGAGAGGTGGACAGGTGGAAAGGTTGACTTGTCAAATCTCAGAAGGTTTGGATGTTCTGCGTTTGTACACAAGATACAAGAGAAGACACGTCCTAGGGCTGTAAAAGGTGTGTTTGTTGGTTACCCTTTTGGAGTCAAAGGCTACAGGGTTTGGATAGAAGATGATGGACAGTGTACTACAAGCAGAAACGTGGTGTTTCATGAGCAGGAAGTATACAAGGATACTTTAGAAGCAAAAAAGGCTAACGCTGAATCTACACTTGAAGAAACAAAGGGAGATAGGAAGATGAAAAAGAAAGTTTCATTCAGTGATGAATTGATTCTTGGTCCTACTCCTAAGGGAAATGAAGAAGGGGCTTCTACTTCAGGTGAAGCAGTGTCAGACTATTCAGATGATTCAGACAGTGAAGGTTCTCAGGGTACAGTGAGTTCAGATGGGGGTTCAGATTCAGAACTTGGCACGGGTATCATGGTCAGTTCAGGGGATACTTCTTTGGATGGCTATGTACTGGCTAGAGACAGGAGCAGGAGACAGAATGTCAGGGCACCGTCGAGGTTTGATGATGCTAATTTAGTAGCATATGCATTAAGTGCTGCTGAAGAGCTTGAGATCGAGGAACCTAGAACTTATGCAGAGGCTATGAGAACTAAAGAAAGAAAGTTCTGGCATAATGCAGCTATGGAAGAAATGGTATCACTTGAGAAGAATAGGACGTGGGATCTGATTGAGAGACCTAAGGATCAGAAGCTGATCGGGTGTAGATGGATCTTCAAGTTAAAACCTGGTATCCCAGGAGTTGAAGACCCACGCTACAAGGGCAGAGTTGTTGCTAAAGGCTATTCACAGAAAGAAGATGTAGATTATAATGAGATTTTCTCACCCGTTGTGAAGCATGTTTCTATCAGAATGATTCTATCTCTAGTGGTGAATTTTGACTATGAGTTAGAGTAGATGGATGTGAAAACAGCTTTTTTACATGGAGATCTCGATGAGAGAATTCTCATGGAACAGCCAGAAGGGTTTATCAAGAAAGGGGATGAGAACAAGGTGTGTTTGTTGAGGAAATCTCTATATGGACTAAAGCAATCACCGAGGCAGTGGAATTTAAAGTTTCATGGATTCATGATGGAGCTAAAGTTTGTCAGAAGCGAGTATGATTCGTGTGTGTACATGAAAGACGTGGATACACCTAAGGCTATTTACCTACTGTTGTATGTAGATGACATGTTGATTGCTTCAGGGGATAAACCTACGATCAAAGCTCTAAAGAATAGTTTGAGTGGAAAGTTTGAAATGAAGGATTTGGGAAAAGCTTCAAGGATTCTTGGGATGGATATTACTCGTGATAGGAAGAATGGGATTCTAAAGCTATCGCAATCCAAGTATCTCGAGAAGGTTTTGAAGACATTTGGTATGTTAGAAGCGAAGTCAGTGATTACTCCTACGGCATCTCATTTCAAGTTAAAAAGTCTACATCCTAAGGAAAGAGCTGATGAGTATGAGTTGATGAAGGATGTGCCATATGCAAGCGCAGTTGGCAGCTTGATGTATGCTATGGTTGGGTCACGACCTGATCTCGGGTTTGCAGTAGGATTGATCAGTCGTTTCATGACACACCCTAGCAGAGATCATTGGGAAGCAGTGAAGTGGGTGTTTAGGTATGTAGCAGGAGCCTATGAAAAGTGTCTTACGTTCAAGAAATCTACAGAGTTTAAGGTGGAGGGTTTCTCGGATTCAGACTATGCTACAGATCTAGATAAACGAAGATCAGTTTCGGGAATTGTGTTTCAAGTGGGAGGCAACACTGTGTCCTGGAAGTCAGGTTTACAGTCAGTAGTGGCGCTCTCAACCACCGAAGCTGAGTATATGGCTCTGACCTTAGCAGTTAAAGAGGCTATTTGGCTAAGGGGTTTTGTGTCTGAGTTGGGATACAAGCAAGACAGTGTAAGGATACACTGTGATTCACAAAGCGCAATTTCTCTATCTAAGAATGCAGTGCATCACGAAAGGACAAAGCATATGGACACTCAGTTCAATTTCATCAGAGACATTGTTGCTAAGAAGATCGTCAATCTAGCGAAGATTCATACTTCTAAGAACCCGGCAGATTTCCTAACTAAGTGTGTACCTGGCACTAAGTTCGACTTCTGCTGTGGGGTTCTGAACGTGTGCTGAGAAGCACGACTCGTCTCCAGGTAGCTCCGTGGTGATCTCGCAAAACAATAAAAAAGGAGAGGTTGAGTTAGTTCTTCAGCCTGTTACTGAAGAATCATAAAGATGCGAAGTAGGAGTTACCTGTTGAGACGTAGAGGTCATAACAAGGAGACCTCGAGGTTATGCATTTCAGGTGGAGTCATCTTTGGGATCTGTAAAAAACGAAAGGATGATGAGTTTTGGTTTGCAGTTCAACAGAGAGGTTAGCTGAGGAGTCAGGTTCAGTATTCATCGGAAAGGAGAAAGGTCAGGGATCTTATCTGAGTTCGCGTATGGAGTAAAGTCTGAGGCTGTATCAGTTGACTCGAGTAGATGCTTCATGCTTTTGTTGAGGTTCGGTGTTTGTGTGTGTTACATGCAAGAGTGGTTTTGAGGTTTTGGTGGAGTCTTCGATGAAGTTTGGGAGATGTAAATCAGGTTCTCAGCTGGATTGATGATACAGGAGAAAGGGAGAGTGGTCTACTGGGGAAACAGAGATGGGTTTCACTGATCTGAAAAGAAAGAAAAAAAAGGTTTCGATTTCGACGGAGGCGACGAGATCGCATCAGAAAGAACAAGAGAGAGAGAAAGCGACAAGGTTGTCTAGGGCTTTCTCGACAGATCTGAAAACCAAAGAGGTGGAGATTTGTGGGCTTTGGTCTTCAGCATTCGTAAGTTGGGACTCCTCAATGTGGGCTTCGACTTCAGACTTGCGGAGAAGAGAAGGTGTCGAGATGGGCTTCGCTTCACTTAAGCCCATACACGCAGATGGCAAAGTCAGGTTGTTATAACAACCGTAACGGCCACTTCGTCTTCTTCGCGGTGATCTGATCAAAACAGAGAGATCAGAGCAAGAGAGAGCTTCACAAAGAGATAATCAGAGAGAGCAAGGTCTACCTGAGGCGATCGATCGGGAACGGAGTCGGAGTGTCTCCGGTGACGTCGCCACAGCAGGATCCGATTACCTGGGGTGTATTTCGGAGGTAACATCAACTCGACTTCTCCATTGTGACGTAGATCGAGTTGTATCATTGTTACCGGAACTTGATTCTGATTATAGTGAAGCTTGAGGGATTCCGATTCCCTCCCCGGACAGTAGGAAACGAAGTCCGGGTGAACAATCTTGTTGTGCATTTACTTTTCGCTTTGATCACCTACAAACGAGTAAACGAAACGAATCGACAGATAACTTGAATATTCTAAGAACTGAATCGAGATAAAAGCAAGATAAATTACCAACAAATACTTAAGGTCTAAACCAATCATATCATATATGGTCTGATGTACTAGTGAATCTACTATGGTCGTTTTCTACAACGCTATGGTCTGATCAAACAAATCGTTTTTGTCGTTTTTGGCTACTTACTTTGCCAGCATGTGCGTCGTTGGCGGACATCTCACGTCAATGACGCCATGTGATATGGCTTTGATCTTTAAGGTTATGTAAATGCTACGGTAAAATTTTCAAGCTTTTGAGCGAATGGTGATGTGTACCGTTCAAGCATTACAAGCGGTTGTTATATGATGTATTATTGGTTTCGTTTCTGATTTATACACATTATTTGTTGATTTTAAGTGTGCTTGTAGATCTTTAAAGAAATACATTTATTAGAAGAAAAAGCATGTCGCATTCAACTTTTTTTTTCTTTGAATATTTTATTTTATACACCAAGGAAACCAATCATACATCAGACTGTAGGGTCGCCTAGAAGATTCGCTATCAGACCATAGTAGTCACATGCTCTAAAAATTCAACATCAGCTAGTAGATTCACTAGTACATGAGACCATAGTGTTGTCTGAACATCAATACTTCCTTCATCTATTCCCGGAAAAAGTACAAGTTTGCCATTGATATCATTTCCCGGTCCAGCTCGAACTGCAACCGGTTTCCCCCAACCAAAATCGTTGTTATACACCTCGAACCGGGGAGAGCTAGCGACAAGTACAGAATCACCAACTATTCTACTCCCAACACCTCTTTTGAGGTTCTTCACATTTCTCGCCCAATCCTCTGCAAACGTTTTACAGTTTTCATTCGTTTGCGAGTTCACTAATTTATTTATTTGCAGGGCACCCCAACCCAAGCCACGATTAAGCAGCTCTTCCACGGTGGCTATGGCTGGTTGAATATATATCATATTCCCAAAACAATCTTTCTCAAGTGGAGGGTTTACCCTCCGCCTTACGTCCACCACAACTTTGCAACGCGCCTCTCCTTCTCCGCTTAGGCCACTGTGTCTGATGATTGACCGCCACATATGAGCCGTAACCGCTTGAAGAGAAGAGATGGTTATGTCACTTGAGCCAACCTCGCGGTTGGCTGTAGCTTTAAGATCTGAAATATTCTTCTTTGTGAAATGAAAAACCCAATCTTTTGTAACGGGCAACTCCGAAGAAAGTTCGCGGCTTGGTGGTGGCCTCTCCGCCTCTGAAACAGGGATATGGATAGGGTAACTGATCCCCTCCAGGAACCATCTTTTGAGAACGAGAGGCTTGTGTCCGGAGATTGTGCCACTCGAGCAAATCTTGGACCATGTGTTGATGAAACCCCACATGGAAACACCGTCCGCCACCAAGTGGTTGTAACAGTAACTGATAAAGACACCGTCTTTCATCTCGGTGACTTGTACGACAAGCAAGGGCTCCGTAACTCCGTCGCTGCTCTTGAAATCGTCAGCGGGGAAGAAGTACTTTGTGAAATCAGGAACAGAACCACCAGGTTGAATAAGGTCGCTCACCGAGATGGTTTTAGCTTCGGCGTGGTGAAACCTTGCTCCAGAGCCATCGCAGTCTATGAAAAACGACACCGTGTTGTCTTCAAGATTCTCAACTCTTGCAAGACGACCAGCTAAAGGGAAGTATATCTCCAAGGCTAGAGTGAGAGAAGCCTTTAGCCGAGAGATGAGGTGGAAGTCAGGATTGGGTTTGGGAAAGAGAAGACCTCTTTGAGGATAGTCGATGTGAAGATTAGTGAGATCAAATGGAGTAAGATGGATCTTAGTTTGACCCGATGGGCTGGTGTTTACGGGTCGAACAATGCTTGACGAGATCAGAACTACTACTGTCATTTTTCGTATCAAGTGTGAAGCTGCGAAGGAAAAGTATAACGCGGTCTCTCTCTATATAGCACGCACCAGGGGTGAAATATGTTAATATTTTAATTTTTGCAGGTGGAAAAAACGTTTATATATACTAAGTAAATTTAAGAATAGGTTAATTTTAGGGTCAATTTGCTCTATATTCATAATAATCAAAAAAATCAAAGAAGTAACGATGTATGATTTTTATGGGGAAGTGTGTCTGTTTAGCACAAAAGTGGACAAGAAACTCATTCTACGCGCGTGACTGTTTGCTTGATGCATTGTGCACAATTAACTAACTATACTATACTATACTATTTTTAAAATAGTGTAGAAAAAAATCGATACCAATATCACAAAAGATTATATATTTAGTTAGTTTACACTTATATTTCTATTATTCAATTTTACAATAGAATGAAATACATTAACATAATACAATAGAATAGAACACACTAAACCCTAAACTCTAATCCCTAAACTCAAACCATATATCCTAAACCCTAAACTCAAACCATAAACCATAAATCCAAAGAAGGAGGATTTCCGATTTGTGAAGAAGCTAGTGGCATTGTCAATAAATTTGAGGGATTAGTAAAAAAACTCCATAAGAAGTAGAGTAAAAGATGAGACATACTATACTACAATCATTAAATAGTAAAGTCGTCCAATGTAAGAGGATACACCATTAGCAAAGAATGATGGAGGTGATGAAGTAGGAGAAAATATACCCACAAGAATTGGAGAAAAATAAGATACAGTGAGAATAGGTGATGAAACAATGATTGTCGACATTACTGGAAGACAAGACATAGAGATGATGTAACAGTACACATCGTTGTGTACTATTCTATGTTTATCAAATAGTATAGTTCGACGAAGTGTATACGGTTCATCTTCTATACTAGCTCCAAACCCAAACCCTAAACATAAACCCAAACCATATACCCTAAACCCAAACCCTAAACATAAACCCAAACCATATATCCAAACCATATATCCTAAACCCAAACCATATACCTTAAACCCAAATCCTAAACCCAACCATGTATCCAAACCATATACCCTAAACCCTAAACCCAAACTCTAGACCATAAAATCTAAACCCAAAAGAGGAGGATTTCCGATTTGTGAAGAAACTAGTGGCATTGTCAATAAATTTGAGGGATTAGTAAAAAACCATAAGAAGTAGAGGAGAAGATGAGACATACTATACTATAATTATTAAACAGTAGAGTCGTGCAGTGTAAGAAGATACACCATTAGCAAAGGGATGATGGAGGTGATGAAGTAGGAGAAAAAAATACCCACAAGAATTGGAGAAAATAAAGAGACGGTGAAAATAGGTGATGAAACAATGATTGGCGACATTACTAGAAGACAAGACATAGAGATGATGTAACAGTACACATCGTTGTGTACTATTCTATGTTTATCAAATAGTATAGTTCGACGAAGTGTATACAGTTCATTTTCTACAATAGCTCTAAATCCAAACCCTAAACCCTAAACCCAAACCTAAACCCTAAACCCAAACCATATATTTGATGTTAGGAGTTTTGAGGCTCCTAAGTCAAATGATAGTATAGTGGTAGTAAGTTGTCGAACCAATTCTGAGGGATTCAAATGCAGAGAGAATGCAAGTATTTGCCTAATCTAAGTGCAGCCAGTGATTTGATGATTTCTAAACTAATGATTAAAGCTAATGCAAAGCAATAAAAATGATACTTTTAAGCTATTGGAAAGGAGAACTCATGGGTATAGGGATTTAGACCTTGGGTGATCAGGTTTTGAACTAAGGAATGTAAATGATAAATCAAACTATCAACCTTAAGCCTAGACACAATTCTAAGCAAGCTCTATGTCTAGATGAATGCTCATTTGCTAACATGTCTCAAACATCAAATGTCTTTGGTTGAATGACATGCAAGCAATCATTACTAACAAGTCTATTAGCTATCTTAGCATCTTTAACAACAAATATCTTTGGCAAAGTACACTAAAAGCCTAGGAGAGTTGACTCAGGCATTTCATCAAACACCTGTCGGGTAAGAAATGCCTAGAGATCACCCTTTGAGTGGCCTACTCAAATGATGCATTAAGATCACTCTACTATGCAAGGAACAAGTATGATCTATACCTAAAACATCCTAGAACTAGCCTAATCACCCTTAATCACCCTAACCCATGAATCCAAAAGGTGATTACTCACTAATCTCCATGATTCCTCTTAAACCCATGATGGATTTCAGATGAATCATATAGAGAACTAGAAGAGAAAATCACAAGAACACAAGAACAATCCAATCAAAAGAGAGCTTTTCTTGAGAGAGTTTTGTGTTCTTCAATAGATCAAAGATAGATTGCCAAATGGTGGCTACAACATACTTAAACAATAGGTTTTCCAAGTGCAAAAACGTGCACAACAATTGCAAAAAGGTCCTTGAAAAATAATAAAATCGTGCAGCAGATAACGCGGAGCGACCTCAGAGGGTCACTCCAGGAGGTCGTTCTGGGGTTGGGAGCGACCTTGGAGGATCGCTCTGAGAGGTCGCTCCAGCCTCATTTTTTGTGTCTCAGGGCGATGAAAACGCGAGCGACTTAGGTGGGTCGCTCTGGTTGGTCGCTCTGGTTGGGAGCTACCTTAGGGGGTCGCTCCGGAAGGTCACTCTGCGGTTCTCGACCAGTATTGATATGCCTCTAGTAAGTTGATCGTAACTTCTCCATTACATCTCCAAATGACTTGAAACCACTTCCATTAGAAAGCTAACTCAATTTCCTGTGTCTCACAAAATCTTAGCAACAGAAGATTTCTCTAAGGCCTCCATCCATGCTCATCTTTCACCCCCTTTTTGATCACATTGCTTCCAAATGTCTCCAAGAACTCCATGTGGTGTTCCAATACCTGATAGAGACATATGTATGCCAAATGCAACCTAAACATGCCTAAATCTAATCTATATGATGAAAATGCTTATGAATGAATGGTTAAAACAATGCAAATATGCAAGACATCAACTCCCCACACTAGTCATTTACTTGACCACAAGTAAACTTTCAAGAACCAAGGAGAAAAAGTTTGAAAATGGGGACTCACAACCAAAAGAAACTCTTCTTAGTTCTCAACCTAACAACCTTGCATAATCATACCAAATAGCAAGAGCAAAGATTTTATCCATCTCTAACTTCTCTAAGTCTATCTCAGCTCCTTTGATCTCTACACTCATTAACTATGCATCTACAAACCACAAATCCACATCTCTCTAACATTTATGAAGCAAACTCAATAGACATCTCACAAATGGTCAACTGGTCCAAGTCACTTGGTTGGTAAGACAAAGGCTTTAATGCAAGTGAAATCAGAGGTTCAAAATGATCTTTTATGGTGGTTTACTCTCAAAACACAGTAGCCTTGACATTACACATAAATATCTAAGAAAGGGATCAACTCATGCATACAATGCTCAATCTCCATTGTTCTACCCTTTCCCAAACACATAAGATATTCAATTATTCCTCAATGTCAACCCAACTCACATCTCTCACCAAAAGATCCCAAGAACATTTTTCACATCAGACTCTTTCTTTTTGAAATCAATAAGGGATTTTACAATTTTAAAAACAAATCTGAGCTCCTAACAACTTTGCTAGCCCCCTTTTTATTCTCTTTTCGATTTTTTCTTTTTTTCTTTTTTTTTTTTATTATTTGGGGCCAAGACTTTCATAACAAGAGCTAGATATGTCTACACTTATCCATGAATGACTAATCAATTAAGCCCAAAGAATCAACCTTTCATATTCTCAAATCACAATCACAACACTCACCCCCTTCCTATAGCTAGACAATAGAGTGACTAATCTAGCAAGAATGGAGACTAAGCATTGTCGTTCCCAATACTCTCAACATTATGCACATGTAAAGCTTTCCAAAGAGGCCTCACTCAACAAATAATGATGGTTTAAAAATGAGGTATGGGTTTTGGGAGTGGAGTACCACTTGAGTTTGTCAAAAAGATTGGTAAACAGATGGGACAACTCAAGTGTGTATATCCATGACTTAGTACACAAGAGACCATATGCAAGAGACATTAAAACAGGAGCTTGCTTCAAAGAGAGAGTATCAACAGTCAAATGAGTTTCAAGAGGAGCATTCAAGGCGCGAAGTTTACAAGCTTTCTAAGGGTGCTCAAGCTACTTGTCATGATTACAAAGGTCAACAAATTCAGTACTTAGCATGAGCTCTTTACAAGGTTGAAATCCCCCTAATGCATGAATGCAACCTATATGCTTCTAGACTCAATCCTAAAAATGCAAATGATGCAACTAAATGATTCTTTTTGTGTTTTTCAAAATTTTTTTATTTTTTTGGATTTTTTATGCAAATAAGAATGTAATATGCAATGCATGAGACTCAAAATCATGAAAACAAACATGATCAAATACTTGGTACCTCCCCACACTTAAATCACACAGTCCTCTGTGTGAGTGAGGTACCAAATGGAAATGTGAAATACAAAGAAAGATGGGATTGGGAAGTCCAGTTACCTGAGACGGGGAGCGAGGTGGAAGGTCGCTGGGCAGGTCGCTCCAGCTGGAGCGACTTCGGTATGTCGCTGTGAGAAGATCGCTCTGAGGTTGGTTTCTGTGTTTCCACTCGCGTGTGACACGAGCGACCTCAACATCTCGCTCTGGACATGTCGCTCCAGTGGAGCGACCTAGAGGTGTCGCTGCGATGAGATCGCTCTGGTGTCCGACTTTTGCTCCAATACCTGCACAAACTTCATTTTCCATTGTTTTAATGCAATAGAATGATAATGCAAATACTAATGCAATATATACAAGGATACTCATGGGACTTCCTCCCAAGTGAGCTTTGTTTTAAGTCTCTAGCTTGACTTTCCTCCTTTGGATCAGGCTGGACTAGGTGCAGAGAGTGGAGTTGAC